>NC_060895.1:22141402-22301402 GCF_014805685.1 Silurus meridionalis
TTATCTTTTTATGGTATGTGTATATGTGTAACACAATGAGTGTGTGTGTGTGTGTGTGTGTGTGTGTGTGTGTGTGTGTGTGTGTGTCTGTGTCTGTGTGTCTGTGTCTGTGTGTCTGTGTCTGTGTGTCTGTGTCTGTGTGTCTGTGTCTGTGTGTCTGTGTCTGTGTGTCTGTGTGTCTGTGTGTCTGTGTGTGTAGCTGAGTGATCGCTGTATCACTGCAGTAAGCAGTTTGCCAGAGGAGCAGTTAGCAGTAGGCTGCAGTGACTCTACAGTGAGTGTGTGGAAGCTGGAGAGAGACTCACAGCAGTGTATTACATGGTATTCACACACTCTCACACACACACACACACACAAACACACACACTAATAATAATAATGTTAGCTCAGTATTCTCCAATACAGATTTCATAAACATCCTGATATTTCCGGATACGTATCTGAGAAAACTGAACAAGAACAAGTGAGATGAGACTCTCGGAGTCGGAGCTTGCTCAGAAACAATCATAATATACATGGTTGTTAATAATGTATTTTCATGCATGTGGTAGCTGACAAATTATATTTATAAAAAGTAATAAAAAATTTAAATAATATGAGCACAAGGATAAAAACTGTAGAGTAAAGAGCTCAAACTATATGCATGTAGTATGAAAGAGTGAAAAGCAATTAGAACTCATATGCATTTCTTATAACATGTATAAAATTATGATATGTTCAGAAGAATTAACAAAAATAACCTCATTAAAAAAATGTAAAGGTAAATGTAATAAAGTATAACGATGAAGCTATAAACACCAAAAAAAAAATTGTGCTTTTAATTCATTGATGAATTAGAATCAGCTTTATTGCTGGGTTGCATGTACAATTAATTTGATTTACATGATAAAAAGATCAAAACTTGGAATATATAAAGGTAATGCATATAGACATAACCAGGGTATGTATAAGTGAGGCAGTGCAAATAATAATAGGTTCCAAATAAGTAAAAATGTTTAAAACAACGTTTTTTTATGATTGCGTGTGTATATTGTCTTTTTTTTTTTTTAGTCTTTCTAAAGTTTCCTCGTACACTCTGAAGAGCAGCGTGATGTTCCTGCACTACTGCACCACGCTGGTGGGAGTGTGTTCGGACTCCTCCATTGTCGACATTTTCCTTACCGTAGAAGGCAAACACGAAAGAATTGAAAACAAGTAAGCAAGAACACACACACACACACACACACACACACACACACACACACACACACACACACATCTTGCACCATCAAAACCAAAGCATTCGTTTTGGCACCAATCTTGATGGACAGATTTGAAATGATTTCCTTAGTCTGGAACTGGTAGCTCAGTGATTAGGACATTGGACTTTTGCTCAGAAGGTCATGAGTTCTAATCCCAGCAGGACCTTCTGCTTCAGGCTGTGGAATGTTTAGTGGGGTAGGTAGGAGATGGGTAGATAAGGAGCTCAGTGGTTAAGTTGTTGGACTGAAAGTTTGAGTTTAAATTCCAGTACCACCAAGCAGCATCGCTGAGCTTTTGAACACAGCCCTCAACTGCTCAGTGGTGTAAATGAGAAAGTTATAAATTGGTCTGGATTAGGATGTGTACCAAATAGTGTAAATGTTTAATCTGTGTCTATAGCAAGCCTATTGACCACTTTTCATTTTGTGCCAGTTCCAATCTAGTCTGTTATTAAACACCTGACCTTTGATTGGTTTGGACTTGATTCTGACCTTTGCTTTATTGGCTGGATTTACTTAAAATTAAACTCTTTTTAATTGAATTTAATTTTATTTCAAATTGGCCCAAAAGCCTGCATCTGCATCAATCACACGTTTCAGTATATGACACTGTATTTGTACAGAACCCGGGCACAAGCCAAGGAAGGCTTCAAAACCTTCGGAAATAATGACATCAACGTGAATTCTACACAATCTAAAAACAAAAATAAATAAAAATAAAAAAAAAAAAAACAAGCAGGGAACAGGAATAAATTATTATTTTAAACATTCAATGTGATGATGATGATGATGATGATGCTTGCTTTTTAAAACATGCATCAGTACTTTGTGTGGTTTTATAAAGCAAGGCTGAGAAGGTTTTCTGAGCATTTTGGCACAAATTCTCTGGTGACTGTTAAACTCGTGTCTTCTACTGTAGATTAAACTCGACAGAATGTTTCTTTGTAATTTTTTTAAAAAGCAATGTTTGGATATATATTTACTGTATATATGTATGTATGTATGTATGTGTGTGTGTGTGTGTGTGTATATATATATATATATATATATATATATATATATATATATATATATATATATATATATATATAGTACTCAGTAATGCAGACGTCATCAAAATTTAGAATGCAATCCTTTACATGAGGCCTGAATCAAATTCAACTCCCGACTTTACATCAAGGTCCACTCATCTGTAGATGTAAAGAGGACGAGTGATTCATATCTTTCCAGTGATTATGGTGACCTTTAGCCTCTCTGTATAATTATTATGTCCTTTTAATAAAGTTTCGGGTCAATAACGGACTAAAAACACCTCGTAAGCCGCCATATTGCACTTAGTTTTAAGAATGATAATTACCTCGCTTTGACTTTTTGTCGTCTCAGTTATCTATACGACGGGACAATTTTGGGAGTTTTTGGAAACGGAGAACACGGCATGTGGCTGTTGGGAATCCATATGGACTTTATTAAACTGACTTACCTGGTTAGTGAACACACACACACACACACACACACACACACACACACACACACACGACCAACCACTGATGTACCTATAAACAGATAAAAGTGCAACATGCCATTTTAAATAAGGAAAAAAAACCCTGCTGTGGAAAACGAGGCATAGTTACACCACCGTGTTGTTGATTGTTTCACTGTAAGAGCATGCAGCTGCATCTGCATTTATTCCTTCACTATGCCTATAGTAACATGCACTCTAATGATAAAGGAAAACCTGTGGAATTAAATTGAGTTCTTCATCACCATTTACAAAAGTTTAAAATTGTAACTGTGTCTCAATCAGGATTCAGTGATTTATCTCTTTACTTGTAGCGCATTCGTTTCGATGGAGGAGAAGGTAAAAGAGAAGGAAAAAGAAGACGAAAGGGAAAAGAAAGACCAGAAAGACGACTGTCATTGAATGATGATGTTAACCTAAATTTAGCTTTTGATCCGACAAAGCGAGGGAAGAAGGAGAAGGAGAAAGACTATCTTTCTGATGAAGATGAAGACTCGGACGAGGAATATGAGAGCAGGACCTACGCCATCACGGCTGCTGCGATGCACAAAGGTGTGTTTTTCATTTTCTCACAGTGAAGAGCAACTGCAAGTGTTTGTTACTGTGATGAGAAGTGCAAAACGCGCAAACAAAACCGAAAACAAAATAACAAATGCAAAAACAAATGAACAATTAGCCATGTACAAACAACGTGCCAATAACAAGTACATTTACATTACAATACACAGAACAGGTGCAAAAAATACAAATATATACACATATGTTTAGGGGAAAGAGGGAAAAAATATAGATCAATAAATAAAATTAATAATAATAATAAAATGAAATAAAAAAAACTCTTGTCATATTGTGTATGTAAAAATTTTGTGTAGAATCCTGACTCATATGATGAGGTGCTGAATATTTTAGGCTAAAAGCTAATTAGCAATGATTTGGATAGAACTGAGCACTTAAAAATTAGTCTTCAGAATGTTTATTGCATAAATAAGTGTTCTAAGTTTCCAAAAAATGGGGCCCCTTAAGGTTTATTTTTTATTTTTTATAATTTGATTATATACAACTTTCAATAGGTTTCCCAAAAGTGTGTCATGTTTCCCCATTCTTTTCCGTTAGTAGTAATTCACCACATTCCTTTCGAATTTCTTTCTATTTACTTTTCTATTCTTTTCATTTCAATTCATTTCACACTTAAACACTAAATAAAAATGCACTTATGATCCTGAGGAAGATGCAGACACATGCTAGAAACCCAGACACAATGCAGAAGTACATTAAATACAGTTATTACTACAGGAATTGACACACACACACACACACACACACACACACACACACACACACACACACCTAATCTTTCTCTCTCTCTGAGGTTTATTGTTTTATCCACAGCACTGGTTGTATGTGGAGATTCAAAGGTCACATGTGGTTTAATCAGACGCCGACTCTGCGCAAATGGACTCCGAAGACACCCGTGAGTCTGATTCTCGTTTCATTTTTTTTCATGGCTTTTGTTCATGTTTGTAAACACCATTTTATCATTTGGCAAACTTTTTTTTTTTTTTACTGTGTCTTTAAGAAGTGCCTTGATTTGATTAGCTGTCTTCTGTGTGTCTTATTGTGATGTTATAACACTACAGGGTGTGTTTTATTAATTTACAAAGTCCAAAATTTCACATTATTTCGTGCGTATAGATTCAGGATGAAAAGATTCACAGATTTGCGTCGGTATAAAAGGTATACAAGTTTTTTCAATCGCGATGCATCGTTTTACAAATATTTGCATCAGTAAAAAACTATTTAATTATATATAATTTTAAATAGATGTGCTGTATTTTATTATTTGGAAAGTGATTAATAATTACTTATAGCAATAATTTGTGACCAATATTTAATGTCACTGCTGCTATGTGAATATGAATCGCATTGTATTGAATCAAATCGAAATCATATTTGATTCATATATATATATATATATATATATATATATATATATATATATATATATATATATATATATATATATACACACACACACAGACACACAGACAGACAGACAGACAGATTAGTTACTGACTCAAAAATGTGTTAATGTGATGTAAATTGTGCAGGTACACAGTGACAGGATCAGTGTGCTGCGTCTCACAGAGAGGATCATCATCTCAGCCTCATACGACAAAACCGTCAAACTGTGGGACAGAAACACTAAGAAACAGGTATTTGTGTTTTAGTGTAATAATGTGTTGTATTGTAATGTGTTGCAGAAGTGTGGGTGGTTTATCTCTCTCTCTCTCTCTCTCTCTCTCTCTCTCTCTCTCTCTCTCTCTCTCTCTCTCTCTCTCTCTCTCTCTCTCAGCTGGGTCTGTTTGTGTGTAAGGCTCCGGTCGAGGTGCTGCAGTTGAACCCGAATGACCCGAATCAGATCGTATGTGGAGACGCACTGGGGCAAATCTACTTCCTGTCCTGGAGAGGATGATCAACACCTCCATACTACACACACAGCAATCTCACATTCAACACTCTCAGATCTGAATTTAGCACTTTACCTCTTTGTACAAGTGCAATTCAGTGCTGAATTACTTTAATACACCAAACTACACACACATGCACTTTGTTTCTCTTTAGGGCTGAACGTTATTTTGAACCATTTACCCAATCCTCAGAAACACAGCCTGAGAACATTGTTGTATTTTTACCATTTAAACAATACCAAAGAGCTGTAAATATGAATATGAATAAATATGCAAATGAGACTCTCCCATTGTCTCCTGCCTTCCCAAATATTTGGCTGTATTTCAGTGTGTAATTTTGAGGTTATTATCATAAATATATTGTGTAATAATTTGGATTAGATGGTGAAATTTTTTACCAACTTTGTTTGGGATTTTTTTTTTATATGTGCAAAATGTTAATAGAGTAATATCTTAGACTTCTTAGATTTATTTTTGTGAATAGCCCTTATACTTTGTATAAACTTTGTGTTTATACATGTCTAAAGAAATTGCCATGACAAATGAAACGAATGAAGTATTTTCTTCTTCTTCTTTCGGCTGCTCCCGTTAGGGGGCGCCACAGCGGATCATCCGTCTCCATACCACCCTGTTCTCTACATCTGCCTCTTTCACACCAACTACCTGCATGTCTACCCTCACCACATCCATAAACCTCCTCCTTTGCCTTCCTCTTTTCCTCCTTCCTGGTGGCTCCATCTCTTAGCATTCTTCTACTGATATTCTTCTATTAGCAAAAATTGTAATTTTTTGTGTAATTAATTACATTTTTCGTTTTTAATTTACCTAAATCCTTTTTCAGTTCAGTTCGATTTGCATAAATATGGGTTTATATCCTTAAACATTCATCTCTAATGAGGTGGTGACCTTGGACTTTTACTAACATTTAACTTATCACATAAAACCACTGCCACCAGCCACACTAAAACACACCACACTGGCACCGACCACAGCAACAGCTCCAAACACACCATACTGGCACCAACTACAACCACACTAACAGCACCAAATGCACCACACTGCCACCAACCACACCAACAGCACTAAACACACCACACTGGCACCAACCACACCAACAGCACCAAAACACCACACTGGCACCAACCACCAACAGCACCAAAACACCACACTGGCACCAACCACACCAACAGCACCAACAACACCACACTGGCACTAACCACACCAACAGCACCAAACACACCACACTGGCACCAACCACACCAACAGCACCCAACACACCACACTGGCACCAACCACACCAACAGCACCGAACACACCACACTGGCACCAACCACAAGCCATGTTTTATATGTAAATAAACAACAAGTCAGTTTGCATGGCCATCTTCCCAGAAGGAAGCCTCTAATAAAGCTGGTTCACAAGAAAGCCTCCAAACACTTGACCTGAACCTTATAGAGCACTTGTGGGGCATCCTCAAGTGGAAGGTGGAGAAGTCCCAAGTATCTAACATCTAGCATCTCCATGATGTCATAATGTTGTTGCTGGAAGAGTATCCCAGCAACAACCTGTGCAGCTCTGGTGAATTTCAAGCCCAGGAGGATTAAGGCAGTGCTACATAACAATGTTGCTCCCACAAAATATTGAAACTTTGGACAAAGTTTTGACATGTTTACTTAGGGTGTACTCATTTTTGTTGCCAGTTATTTAGACAATGATGGATGTGTGTTGATTAATTTTCAGGACAATAAATCTGTACTGTATACAAGCTGCACATTGATACTCTAAAATATATGCAAGTTTCATTTCTGTAGTATTGTCCCTAAAAAGTAAGGGGTGTGAGGGGTGTACTCACTTTTGTGACCAGACAGGATATACACCTTTACTGTACTTACAAATGTTTGTACAATTCCTGATTGTTAATTCATTTTTAGACATTTAAATTCTGTGTTTTGCTCTGTCTGTATACATTTGCTAATTGAAAGGTCACAAAATCCACCTTTGTCCTGTTTTAGAGAACTACATTTACATTTACGGCATTTGGAAGACGCCCTTATTCAGAGTGACTTAAAACTGATCAGGGGAGGGTTAAGGGTTGCTTAAGAGCCCAGCAGTAGCAGCTTGGTGGTGGTGGTGGGATTTGAACTTGTAACCTTACAATCCAAAGTCCAATGCCTTGACCACTGAACTCCCACCTCCCCAGCAGATTTTTGGTTAATCTGATGCCGTACACTTGCCTTCATTAGTGACATTCAAGATTCATCTGCACAATATATCAATTCAAGAAACATTTACAAAAAAAGGTTAAATAGAAATTTTAGCTTCACACATTATGACAACTGGTTTAACCATTTTTTCCTTCAGTGACTTATACAACGAACTGATGCGGATGTTGGGGATTAAGACTATTCAGGTGAGAACAAGTTTAATACATTTTGATCAACATGACAAACAATTAATTATGTAGTGTGATAAAAATATTTATTCATCGGTGTGCATCATTTATAACAGCCTTGTTAGAGGATTGTGTCTTTGTACCTATGAGTTGAGTTTCTGTTTATAGCGAAATGAGAACGGTTTCTTTTCTTGTAAATGCGAACGTGCAGAACGACTGAAGACAACGTTTTCACTGAGAACGCAGAACAAAGATCTACAGTTGTAAGCGTGATAAGAGGTTCATAAACTTGGTCCAGGTGCAGGGTGTGATGCGAGTGGAAGCGTGTCTGTGCGTGTGAGAGAGAGACAAGCTATGTACATTTTCAGACGAACAGACGCTTCGTGTCTGTGTGTGTGTGTGTGTGTGTGTGTGTGTGTGTGTGTGTGTGTGTGTGTGTGTGTAACTGTTTAAATAATTTTAGAAGTAGAGACTTAAATTTCCACGACAGTAGGAAACAGCAGAAAATTGTAAACAATGAAATTTATGTAGGAAAGCATTCGAAAAGCATTTTATGATGTGCACAAGTGACTATATGATGTAGAGGTTGAACAAGTCGTTTTGAAAATATAGAATTTACATAGAACATAGAATAAATTCATTTGAAAAATAATATTATTTACAGTTTGTGCACACAAAATTCCATGCCTTTCTATTTCAGAAATAAATCTGACACCTCGGTTATAATTCAACTTGAAACTTTCAATAAAATTTCATTCCCGGTGACATATCCTGACAGTCGAGTCAAACCTCCATATGTAAAACCCAGCATATAGAGGCTGAGTGAATGTAGTGTGGACTCGGTGGAGGAGCGTCATCGTGTCAGAGACGCTGTAGAAGCACAGAGTTCCTGCCCTGTGATCCACATACACTCCTATTCTGGAGGAGATCGGACCCTGGATTACAGTCTTTAAATCATTGTGCCAGAAAGAAAGAGAGGAAGGAGAACATTGCAGACTCCAGGACTGATTGTTACGTCCAAACCCGCACTCATAACCCTGTCCTTTTCTGCTGATCTCTTTATACGAGACTGATATGCACACAGAGTCCTTACTGCTCCACTCCACCTCCCAGTAACACCGTCCACACACACTCTCTTTGCACAACACCTGCTCCCAGAACTTAAATCTCTCTGGATGATCAGAATATTGCTGTTTGGTCTCACTGCAAGTCACCGCTCGGTTCTTCTCAGACAGAAGGAGTTGGCAGTGTGCTGTGTTGGGATCAGGAGTCAAATAACCAAAATCTAAAAAATAAAATGTAAACAGGTTAGATTCATGGCGTTTGGCACACCCCCTTATCCAGAGCGACTTAATTATTGTTTTTTTCTCATTCATACTGTTTAGGGGTTGAGGGCCTTGCTCACGGGCCCCGGAGAGGCAACTTGGTGTGACTGGGATGTAAACTCACAAGTTTTGGATCCGAAGTTCAACTAACCACTACGTTATCACCCCCCGTTTAGTACAGGATTTGCAATAAAAGTGTGTGTGTGTGTGTGTGTGTGTGTGTGTGTGTGTGCGTTTACACCTACACTGCATGAATTCCTCTCTGCTCTGCAGTTCCAAAGGTAAAATCATTGAAACTGCTGCAGCTGTAGAGACACAGATTAAATAAAATCAGATAATGATGACAAATCAGCTAAATGCATACTGTATTTTCCAGACTATAAAGAGCACCCATATATAAGCCACACCCACTGAATTTTACAAATATTTTTATTTTTATCATAAATAAGCCGCACCTGTCTATAAGCCATCTACACTAATGTACTTTACACAGGTTTTAATGAAAGACACGTCACAAACGGTGTAACGGGTAAAATATGTTGCGCTTCCTTTAGGGGCATAGCGGTATTTTGGGAATAGCCTGGCACAGCATTTTTCCGGTATTACTGCGTGTGTGTAAGACTGAGGATTATGTCCTTATTATTTTCTGATGCTGATTTCTAAGTTTCTTTGACTAACCCATAACGCTGTTGCAAAGAAAAATAAAAAGCACGAGTTTTGGAAACCTGTCTGTGCTTATATGATTTCTGTTGTAACTGGAGTTAGCGAGCTCTCCCTTCACCCAGACTCAACGCGCTACAACGGCTTGTATCTAAACAGTAGCCGACCAAGAAAGTCATTGTTTACTGTCTTCCTCCTTCCTTTCACAACTATTTCTCTCGGGAGTTTATCTTTTGGCATCGTTGTGCGTTAAAAAAAAAAAGTTTTTTCTCCCGATGCCGTGCAGCTCAGAACACAGGTGAGGTGTGTTTTTTTCGTTTCCGTTCGGAAATTTTATTGCTCTAATGTTATGGGGTTCAGTTTTTTGGCTTAAAGTTTGTGAAACCGGGAAAAACCCAGGAAAAATTCATGAATTAGCTGCTTTGTTGTTTAAGCCGCGGGGTTCAAAACATGGGAAAAAAGTAGTCCGAAAAATACGGTAAATATAAACCAATTTTTTGCAGGTTTTGTCGAGAGTGAACATCATCATCGAGGTGGGCTCACCTTTAAATTAAAATGGCATAGCTGGATATTAGCTATGATTTTCTGTCATGATTTTAATTGATATGATTTTTGTGATTTATGTTCATATTTTACATTTACACTTGGCATTTGGCACAAGACCTTTACTATCAGAAGTCCAACATCTTTTCCACTGGGCTACAGCTTCCTGAAATATTAGATTTTGTATTTGATTTCCTAAAGGTTCCTGCTTGCTTCCTCTTTCTGTTATATAAATTTGATGTCTCTCTTAAAAGTGATGCAGAACAAATGTGTTTGTTTACATTGGAATTGGATTTTTTTGAGAAAAAAAAATTCCCACTTACAGATTTGATCTGCTTGCTTTTTCAGATCCAAAAGAGGTTTCCTCACTACGTCAAATGAGAGCTGGGCAGCGATGTTGGTCGAGTCGTCAGATTCAGGAGAAACACCCTACATAAAGGAGACACATAATAAAGAAGCAGAAATGTGTACACGAAGAACAAATGAATCTCAAACCAAATGAGACCAAAAACAGGAGAAGCTGCAATGAGCTTTGTGAGAAACAGCAGACAATGATCAGACAATGAGTGTTACCTGGAGGAAGTGGATGTGAACGTTTTTCTGTGAAAGCTGCTCCAACTCAGCTTTTTTCCTATTGAGATCAGCAAGTTCCTGCTCCAGTTGTTTGAGGAGTTGTTCAGCTCGACTCATTTCTGCTTTCTCCTGAGCTTTGATCACCTCTGTCATTTCTGAGCGCTTTTTCATTATGGAGCTGATCAGCTCATCAAATATCATCTCACTGTCATCTACTGCTGCCTGGAAATGCCTCTGTAAGGGGACACATGCAAGATCTATTTAAAGATTATATCTTTTTATTACAGTGAAAGTAATATTATTATTGTGTGTGCGTATATGTGTGAGTGACTAAGAGTGAGATCTTTCCCACAGACTGATGTGCTAAAATGATTGTTAAAAGGAATCTGCATGCATGACTTTCTTGCCTACGTAATATCCTCTTGCTTGTAGCCCAATACCACTGGCTAGCTATTTTGTTGTCCTTAAAAACAGCCTTTTGTGTTACCAAAAGCATCTTTGCCAGTACTTTTATTAAAACTCCTGCTAGGTCTTCCTGTGCTAAACACACAGTAAGCTCCAGGGTAACTTTGATGGGGACCTCAGCTCTAGGAGCTACAGCAGACGGGCTTTCAATAGACTGGAGCTCCTGGAGCTATGAGAAATGGTCTACCTGGGATTCTTGAGCAACTTCCAAACAAAATCCAAGTAACAATACAATATTATTCTCCTTTGATCTAACATTTCATCTGGACTCTTACTCACAAGGACAGCATTCCTTTCCCCAAACACTGTGTACAATACATTATCTGATTAAAGACAGCCAGTGATGGGGGGGGTCTGGCAGTGGTAGCAGAGGATGGCTTTTAAAACTTTTAGTTAGAACCCTGTACATAAACAGTGAAAAGTATATGGTTGCTAGCAGTTGGGGTTAAATAGCAACTTCTTTTAACAGACCATAATTTAGTCTGAATAGTACCAAGCTCTGGATCAATGTGCATCCCCTGTAGCATCTTAGTAAATCCACTAGAAAGCAGCCAAACTGTGGTAAGCTAAAATCAGTCCCAATAAGGAACACATTTTGTGATTTTGTAGGCCAACAGAAGTCACCATTTGTTAAATTTGAATACATTTTGTGCTCTGACAACACCATGGAGCAAGGTTGTACAAAGCTGCAGTCAATTCTTAAGGTTATAAAGCCAGAAAACATCAGGACTGGTTTGACGAGAACGTTAATAACATCACGCCACTGCTGGAAACCATGCACAGAGCACACAGGGCTATTCTCAGCATCTGAAATTCTTCAGCAGCAGAGGCAAACAGAATCAGAATATTTTATTGATCCCATTGGAAAATTGTTGGGCTGCAGTTTAGTAAATAAAAAAAAAAGAACATTTATATAAATATACATGTCATATATTAAGTGAAAAGAAATGTACAGCAGCATGAAATTAAATTTGTAATGAATGAAATTAAATGAAATGAAATGAATCAAAACAGCATGCATTTTACAAAACACATGGTGGATGAACCTCATTAAATCAAATAAAAGCTGACAGTAAGGACCCGAGGTAGGTTCCCTGGTGGTGTAGTGGTTAGATGCGGCACTCCCACCGCTGCAGCCCGGGTTCGATCCCCGGTCAGGGAACCAACCCCAGCCATTAGGGTTGCACAAGCCTAAGTGTCGGTCCCAAGCCCGGGTAAATGGGGAGGGTTGTGTTAGGTAGGGCATCAAGCGTAAAAACGTGTCAAATCAAAACATTCGGATGGTCCGCTGTGGTGACCCCTAATAGGAGAAGTCGAAAGAAAGTTAGTAAGGACCCTAGGTCCTGTTTCATTACAACCCCTTAACATGGCAGATGGAAATACAGTCTTAAAAGATCAAAAACCAATCTCTGAAAAATGGGTGTGAACATTTTGAAGCCTTCCCTTTCCAGCATTCACCAAATGATCACTCTGTCCTGGAGGAGCTGCCTACTGGATTAAGTCCTTGACTAAACATTAACATTTCATGGCAAAGGTGTAATAAGTCATCATCTTCCTTATTATTGCCAGGAAATTAATTTATTGCATGCCAGCAGAGCTTCTCAAACAAGGTGTCAACATGTGTACCAAGATGCACCACCAAGACACCCTGCAGATCTGGAAGCCAGAGAATCACTGAACAATGAATGGATGCCAAAAAATTTTTCCCACCCTTTACAACAACAGTGGTAACAAATCAGTTTGTGGCAACAGTCATGACATATCACTGTTAGTTGCAGCAGGTAAGGACCTAGCAAGTCATGCAGGCAGGCATCTGTTGCCAAAGGAATTACTGGTCTACCATGGACATAGTTTTCACTGTAAGCCAGTGAATCTTTCCAGAGCCTTTGATATTGTAATAAAAATCTACCCTGGGACATAAAACTGGCAGCCAAGAAAAATGTGTGAATGTCCTGTCACAGTTCCATTATGAAATGACCATAAGAAGACAGTAACTTTAAGGCCCTGGTTAAGAGTTCCTTGGCACCTGTGCTCTTCAAAGTCCTTTTCCTATGTGTCACAAAGACTTTTTTATGGCAAGCTGAAAAGAAATACATGGTGGTATCAAAACGTTTAGTAACACGCACAGTCGCAGGGAGCACCGACCTTCATAAGTCAAAAAAGACATCGTCCTGTGTACATCTGTGTGCAACTGGTGCAACTATTCTGACCACATGCACAATCTATCACTGAGATCTCCTCACACGTGAATTGAAACATGATCCAGCTCATGAAGGTCACCGTTTTGACACCATTGAGGAGATCCAGCATGAATCGCATGAGGTGCTTGACATGCTTTGAAAAGAAAAAATGGCAGGAATGCTGAAAGCGCTGTATTACTGTACTAGGGGACTATTTTAAAGGTGTGTAAAAAAAGATAAATAAAGTTTTTTCTTGTATACAAAGCTACCTTATAGGATCACTTTAGATGAAAAGGCTCCAAGCAAACACTAAGACTGATGACTGCATGCTTCTAACTCACACCCCACATAATCTGCAATCCATCTTTGCTGTGATTGTGAAGGTCTACAGAAGACTTGGACTGCCAGTCAACACTACTAAGACCAGCACTACCCCTACTGACTATATCTGTTTTCACTATAGACCACTCACAGTAGTCCTACCTTTTAAATATTTGGGCAGCAAAATGTGCTGTAACATTGACCACAAAATCAACAACTGGATAAAACACGCCTCTGCAGCCCTTTGGCAAAGTCAGAAGAACAGTAAAAAAAACCTGTACACAACAACAAAACTGTTCAATCCTCAAATACCAGATACAAAGATTAGTGAGGAAACATCAAATAAACCTGTCATGGCTAGTAGAGAATGCTGCTTATCCTGACCACCTGGCAGCAGATCTGCCAAGGTATTGCAGAAAGAACTGGAGAGGAAAAATCAAGAAGAAGCACAAAAAAACAAACAAACAAAATAAAAACTAAGGAGACATAAAGAAATGCCTGCCCCAACCTTCATATCAAAAATGCAATAAAGTTTATGGATCATGGACTGAACTTCAAAGCCAACAATGACCACACTGTTAACGAGAATGAATGTCCTTATCATGTATGATAGACTAGCAAAATAATAAGAAGAGTGTGTGTATGTGTGTTTAGGTGAATTGCTTTGTTCACTTCTCACCGTAATATTGTCCATAGTCTGTTTCAGCTTCTGTACATTCTTCTGCTTCTCCAGGATCCTCTGCTGAAATTTGATCTGCTCCTCCTTTAACTCATTCTGAGACTAAATAAAAAAAAAAAAAAAATACTTTAAATATGTTTCTGTATCATGCGGAAATCCCAAGGGGCCATGTATTATATTATATTTTTCTTTTTTTTGTTTTCTCATGACCTTAACATTACGAGTTGTTTTGTCATTATCACGCCCTAATTTTCTCACGATTTCAACAAAACAAAAGTTGTTTACTTTGTGATCAGTACTTCATTTTTCTGTGAATTTAACATAAGAGCACATTCCAGAGGCAGCATGATGGATATCAACCTTAACTACGCCACCCCTGACACAACTGTTTACGGTTATTTTCAATGAGATCGTCTCTAAAACATGCTCTTGTGCTGAATATACAGAAAAATTAAGCACTGATCATGAGGAAACCTTTATGTCAAGATCACGAGAAAATTAAGTCTTGATCACGAGAAAGCAAGAAAGAAAATAAATATTAAAATGCATGGACTATTAGACAAATTGTTATTAGTTATATTCTACAAAAAAGTCACATTTACTCTGCTGTATTTTTTAGTTTGAAATACACAATGGTACCACTTACATTCATACACATGTCTGGTTCAGCCATTAAACACTCTCTTTTTGCTGATTGGTTCTCTGGACCCCAAATCCACAGCCTGTTCAACTAAACTAGCTGGGCATTATCTCAAACGTATACTTAACGTATTTTCTCTCCACCCTCAACCTCCCCAGCACCACCTTTATTCAGTATACAGCAGATCTACTATGTAGGAGTGGTTCTTGGCATCTCTATGTTTGAGCATGTTTATTAAAAAGGTGTCTTTATACACGCTCAGCAGCAACAGCAGATAGCAATAGCAGATCCAGTACACCAAGACTGAAAGGAATCTGTGGACTATTCCCGGGAATAAACCCTCCTGTGATTGACAGGGTTTTGGGCGAATGTAAACATTTCTTAGGAAACATTTTCTGCATGAAAATCACCTAATTAAATGAGACATTTCCCATTCATCAAGACTGTCCTGTTTCGGTATGTGATGAAATCACACAGCACTGTTTACTCATTGCATCACTAAATAAACAGTAATACCGTTCCACTTCACTGCTCAGCCAATGACAGTGTTTGAAAAGCGAATTTCCTTCTACCAGTATTGATATTTGCATGTCAAAGAATTCTTCACAACCCAGGCGTTGCTGAGAAAAAGGGTTGTTTTCTTTTAAACCTTAATCTCCATCTCAATCACGTTATCAAAAGGTGAACACTAAGCCTTATGTGCAAATGCATGCCAATGAAGTAACATCACGCGCAACACGCCCACGAGACAACGTCTTTCAAAGCTCAAGGCCCTTCCCACGATTCAGCGCCTTTTGTATCCCCAAGAGCTCTATAAAGTTTCACAACATTATCTTTTTTACTGGAATATGGATTCATTTGCCCTCAAAAGCACATGTATTTTTCTTTATACAGCATGCTTGACATTTAATAATGTATAAAAAACAACTCGTACAGTTCAGAAAAAGCTAGCAGTGTTAAACCTGAGCTTCAACATGCCGGTGTGTTCACTTCAACTGTAAAATTCTGTAAAAAAGTTTGCTGTACATTGTCTAACGCTGCACTGACTGGATTGACCTGTTTCTTTACCAACAACCCTTAGAAATAAAATTAAAAAAAAGTGATTAAAAATCAAATTATCCTTAATTAAATTATTACAAAAAATAATGAGGTCTGGTTCTTACCTGTTTCTCAGTTATTTCTGCTTTATTTGAAACCATATTGTGGCCTTGGAGTTCATCCGTCATACACAAACATCAGATGAAGCTTTTCCTCAATATATAGTGGATCTCAATGAGTTTGTTGTGCTGAGAGCAGATCTTCTTTCGGAGCTCTGCACAGGCTTCAATTTGCTTGTGCTTCCTCAAAGCCTGAGACTGATAGTGATGTTTATGATGATCTTTACCTTCGGAGGCCAGACACACCTGACGGTAATTGATAGGCTTTGTGTTTAATTCTAGTTCAGAAATCTCAGAAGGCTTTTGTTTTCTTACAGTTACTGGGTATTATATAGTCCAACACAGAGCATGGGAGTGGCTTCAAAAACATTGCGAGTGAAACAAAGACTAAACCTCACCATAAACATACAGAAATGAATGTAAAGGCTTTGTAGTGTAAATCAAATTTTTTTGGCTTGGGTTTTTGTTTTAGGAGCATATATTGGGGCTGTTATTACATCAGCATTTAAAGGTTTGTAAGAGCGTTATTAATGGGACGTTATCAGAATCAGAATCAGAATCCGGTTTATTGGCCAAGTGTGTTGACACACACAAGGAATTTGGTTCCAGCCGTTAGTGACTCTCAAAAGTACAGACATAAATAACACAACACATTTAGCTTGGAGGTACTGGAGGCATAATTATTACTGGAGGCAATCAACAAAAACACGACAAATTCATGTTACAATTTTTTAGATAGACCAAAATAAATTGGTATTTTCAAGAAGGTGCGAGAGCAAGTTTGCTTAAGAATCCAAACAATCCAAAAAACACAAATCAAAGACAACACAAATGCATTTTAATTTGTGGACTGCTCTGAGAATATGTCTTACTCAACCAGTGACAGTAGCTGATGGAGATAGGAGCTTTTTAACCTCCTACAACCTGGGTGTCCACATACGTGGACATTGTGCACAATGGTGTCTTTATTGTTTTCTGTAGATGCAGACTGAGTGTCCACATAAGTGACATCATTTTTTTCCAAGAAGAGCTTCATGTTCAAAGAAAATATATGGTTATTATAATTATTGGTTCTTCCTAACCCCAAATAACTGGAAGAAATCTAAAATGCAAGCCAAACCAAAGCTCAGGTCTTAGGAGGTTAAAGTGGCCTTGTGGCTTTATTATTATTTTTTAAGTAGTTGAAATTAAGGTTTTGGGCTCATGATCATTTATTACAGCGGTCCCCAACCATTTTTGTCAGACAATATTTTTTACGGACCGGCCTTTAAGTTGTGGCGGATAAATACAACAAAATAAAATGATACGAGCGGCAAAAAAGCTGGTATTTTCTAAATATAATAATAAACGTGAATCCACTGTGTTGTTTTTTTGTTAATTTTGCTTGCTTGGGGGTTTAAATTTAGTGGTAATGTATTATGTGTTAGCGGCCGGAGCCCCTTTAAGAAGGTAGAGGATGGAGGTAAGACATGTGACCGAGGCATCATGACATGCATCAAGAGTGAGTCATAGACAGATGTGGCGGAGAGAATCCAGTAATTTTCCAAAATAAATAGTTTAGAATCAGATAAGAAATAAAACGAAAATAATGTAAGTTACGTATTCTTTCTGTGTGGCCCGGTACCAATTGACCCACAGACTGGTGGGTTGGGACCACTGATTTATTAGACATCAATCATTGTTTGACAACATTGTTTTGACATTGTTTGATAAAATCTTAATAAGGACATTATAGCCATAATTAATCATAGTACTTGGATTCTTTCTTACGTACATTTATAGGAAAATACTTTTGAACTTTTACTCAAGTGAAAGTTTAAAGGGACACTTTTACTTTTACTGGAGTCACATTTTACCTACTTAAGTACAGCTTTGTGTGCTTTGACCACCACTGCTATAGGGACTAATTTATGATACTAAAATGTATATCTGTATTTTATTAATTTCTGAAAAGCTGTTTTGGGACAATGTCTATTTTTAAAAGGGCTATACAAATAGAATTTGAATTGAAAGAATTTTAAAACTCATTAGCTTCTCTGGATTCAATTTGGCTCAAAGACGAGTAGCATTCTTCATGCTAGTCCTGACTTTTATTTCTCCTCATTTATATATATATTTAAACATACAGAGTAATCATCAATGATGAGACAAAATAAACCACTTAAAAACTAATGTCTTGTATATCATTTCCACCAACCCAGAAAAATGGCATTGTGGCTAAACATGGAATTGCTAGCTGCTAGCACACAACAGCAACTGGATCATCAGCTTCCTTCTCTTATCTTTGAGCTCATATGCAGCTTTCTGAAACTTTTGCTATCAATTCATGTGTCTTTGCATTAGACTGGAAACATTTGGGTTTGAGAACTAAAGATTAAAATGAGACCAGAATTTAGATTTTTTCCAACGTTTATCTCTTGTATTTAATAATATATTCCTGCATCTAATATATCCATCTGAGGGAGTTTTTCCTTGCCACAGTTGCAACTGGGTTCCTCATCAGGTATATATTAACATACATTTAAATATAAGTAATCTATAATTTTATACATTCTGTAAAGCTTCTTTGAGACAAAGTCCATTGTGAAAAGCCCTATGGGAATAAATCTGAATTAAAGT
This sequence comes from Silurus meridionalis, assembly GCF_014805685.1. Taxonomy (NCBI): domain Eukaryota; kingdom Metazoa; phylum Chordata; class Actinopteri; order Siluriformes; family Siluridae; genus Silurus; species Silurus meridionalis. The sequence goes on from NC_060895.1 coordinate 22,160,185, forward strand.
AGAACACAGCACATTTTGTATCAAACCACCAAATCTTTAGGCAAGAAAAATATTGGAACAGTTTATTTAATTCATTGTATAAATCACAAACAATCTGAGGAAGGACTTCACCCAGTGTAGCAGATCAGATTTTATTTTATCTTCTGCCCTGCAATGAACTGGACTTTTATCTTGGGTGTGTCTTCACCTCAAGCCTAATGATGGACTTTGGATTCACCACTAGACATTGTGTCTACAGAGCATGTCAAATGGCGATCATCACATTTATTATCTGTAGCTACGTATAAAAAAACGTATCGGGGGGACACATTCAAGCAAACATGAGTATTTAAAACTGCCAAGTGTTATTAAAGTCATAAAAAACAAAGAAAAAATTCAAGCAGCATCATATCGGGTCTAAAAATATGCTGTAATGTTCTACAAATCTAAGCTATGTAAGGAATGACAAAGAAAACACACACACAATGGCTCAGTTACAACAGATTAAAAACTTCATACATTAAACATAAAAAATAAGCTCAATAATTTTACAAAGCACATTTGTAAGAACACCAGATGCCAAAAAAACAACATCCTGGTGCAGTGTATAGGATCTACATAGAGTCTACACAGAATTGAGGTTTTGAGTGTGTAAAACTGGTCAATGTCACACACAAGAAGCGAGTCTTTTCTGCCTCGTTCTAATTACACAGAACCAAATTCTTTCATCCAGTCCTCATATTTCTTCAGATCAGCAGCAGAAACTGACTTGGAGATCTTTTTCAAAGCAATTTCAAAATCCTCCATAGTGACAGGCATCTGCAGCTCGTCTTTCGATAAGGCTCGAATCTCCTCCGGGCTCAAACCTTGAATCCTGCGACGCATTGCCATCATGGACGCATCTCTTTAAAAAAAATATATATAATTATTTTTATTTTTTTATATATATATGATTATAGAAAATTCAGGTTAGATGCATCAACATTCACTTTACATTTTATCTTAGAAATACACTATATTGTCAAAAGTTTGCAGACACCTGGTCAAAATTAAGTGCTTTTTGAGCATATACCCACATTTAGTCCCAACCTATTTTTACAATTCCCACCACTCTAATGGGAAGATGTTCCACTGGATTTTGAAGTGTGTTTGTGGACATTTGTGCTCATTCAGGCAAGAGGGTGTTAGTAAAGTCAGGTACTGATGTAGGTGAGGTGAGGAGGCCTGCAGTGCAGCTAGAATTCACATTCATCCTAAAGGTGTTCAATAGGGTTGAGGTCAGAGCTTTATAGCAGGAGATCTTCCACTCCAAACCATGCAAAGCATATATTCATGGAGTTTGCTTTGTACACAGGGGGACATGTCATGCTGGAACAGGTTTGGGTCTCCTAGTTCAATTTCATGCTACTGCATCCAAAGACATTCTATACAACTGTGTGCCTTTAGCCTTGTGATAACAGTTTGGGAAAGAACCTCATATGGCTGCGAAAGGCAGGTGTCTAATTATTTTGTCCATATAGTTATGCGCACTATATTGCAAAAAAAAAAAGTTTGTGGACATCTGACCATATGCTGGTTAAAGATCCCATTCCAGATTTATTCTTCTTCATTGTTATTAATAGACTCCACTCTTTTGGGAAAGTTGTTTTTGTGTTCATTTAGCTGCAAGAGAATTAATGAGAACAGCCTCGAGAGGCTCCAGTTGCAGTTTAGCTGTTCACTGGGGTTGAGGAGGTCAAAACTCTGCAGGATGCTCAAATCTTTTCCAACCATAAAGTAGTGGATCATTTTCAGGATACAGTACTATTGACACCAATGTTCAGATAGGGGGCGCTCTTTTACAAGTACAGTGCAACCTCAATACTCGTGGGGGGTTACGTTCTATGACCCCACGCAAATAACAAAGAAATCTTGAGGTTTTGACTCTCCTTTTGATGGATCTTTTAGTGTAGTGTAAACTTAACAAAAATTGTGGATTACTTGTGAATTACTAAATGAATATTTATGTTGAATTGTTGAAATGAATGTTGTTTGATAAATAATGAAATGTTAATCCGAACTTTCGAGCCACTCGCGGCTTCTCGCAAACTATCAGATTTTTCACGAGTTACTTTTAGTCCGGTTCCAACTGAAAAGTCGCGAACTATCGAGGAGTGTCAAGGTCGCGAGTATTGAGGTTTCACTGTACTTTTACAGTAACAAAACGGGCATAACAAAAGATATACATGACCTAAAATGATGTGACATGACTAGAAAAACAGTAGATTTTAAATTATGGTACGGTGTTTTAGTTTTCTTTGAAAATCCTGATAGAATAAAAAAATAAAAGTTTAAGAATGATATGCAGAGAGGCTAATCTAGGACCAGGTTGTGTCTTAGAAAAACAAAAGAGATAATGAGAATAAACAATGATGTAATTCATAAACCCTAGAGTTTACGAAAGGATCAAAGTTCAAAATGTGAAATGGCACTTTTTTTTTTTCAAAATTTGTGCTATAAAATACAAGACTATACACATTTTTCGGTATGTGTTTAAAGGACATACAAAGGACTTCAAACTGTATTTTGCAATACTTTAAATGAATCTTAATTGGTAAGTTAATCACTAACTAGTACATTGGACAGTATATTGTTTTACCAACTGTTTTATTAATAGTAGCTTTTGTACCTGCAAATGTTGGTGATGTCAGCACCAGAGTAATCCTCCATCTTCTCAGCAATGATGTCCAAGTCAACATCAGGAGACACGTCCACCTCTCTCAGGCTAATCTTGAGCAGATCCGCTCGACCTTTTACTGAAAAGAGAACAATTACAGGTAATGTTCATGAGATACAGTATTTGATATACTGGTAGTATGAGAAATTCGAGCGAACAATGCACCCGATTATAGATAACATCCTCACGAATACCAACCCAATGTTCGCTAAAGGGGGCGTATTGTTCGAGTTGGTGAGCTAAGCATATAAACACTTGTGCGAGAAATACATTGCATCCAGAAAGTATTCACAGCGCTCCACTTTTTCCACATTGTGTTATGTTATAATCTTATTCCAGATGTATTAAATTCATTATTTTCCTTAAAATTCTACAAATTTCTTCAAAAAACGAAAAAATGAAAGAAAAAAAAATCACATGTACATTAGTAGTTACAGCCTTTGATCAATACTTTTTTGAAGGAGAATCGGCACCAATTACTTCTATAGACAGGTGTGTGCCTTTCCACATCATGTCTAATCAACTGAATTTACCACAGGTGGACTCCAATCAAGTTGAAGAAACATCTCAAGAATGATCAGTGAAAACAGGATGCACCTGAGCTCAATTTTGAACTTCTTACATGTTGTCATTATGAGGCATTGTTTCTAGAATTTTGAGGAAAATATAGAATTTAATACATTTTGCAATAACATAACACAATGTGGAAAAAGTGAAGCGCTGTGAATACTGCACTCTATATCCAGTGTTACCAGTTGGCAGAGGAATATAGATCCTCTTTTCCAGCCTCCTCCTCAGGGCTTCATCTATGTCCCATGGAAAATTCGTTGCAGCCAGAACCATCACCATTTTAGAAGGGTCTTCATTTTCTGTTGCACCTCCTACACCTGAATAATGTGTCGCAAAAATAAACGTATAAATGAATAAATAAATAAATAAATAAATAAAACCCCCGAATGGGTACCTGCCATTCTTTGTCTTACCGTCCATCTGCACCAAAAGCTCAGACTTCACTCTGCGACTTGCTTCGTGTTCGTCTGATGTGCCACGTCTCCCGCAAATGGAGTCGATCTCATCAATAAATATGGTAGTAGGGGCATAAAACCGAGCCTGTTAAATAAAACAGTGTTTATAGACAAGCTACCAGAGCATTCCCAGAAGACAGAAGTTAAGCTAATCGTCATTTCTGGGGCACGTGGATCAAAACGTTTATTAACATTTGAAGAATAAAATGGTATATTCAGTGCAATTAAGTTTCATTTGCCTTGTAAATTTTAAACAATAAATAAAGTTGATTTATAGTTATTAGACTCTTTACCATTTCAAAGAGCAGCCGAACAAGTTTCTCTGACTCTCCCCGGTACTTGGAGGTCAGTGTGGAGGATGATATGTTGAAGAAAGTGGTACCACACTCAGTAGCTACAGCTTTAGCCAGCATTGTTTTGCCTGTACCTGGAGGTCCAACCATCAAAACACCCTGGCACAAAGTACAGAAGAACACTGAGACCAGGTGAAATTATAGCAATGATATACTGTAGGTTGTTCGCAAAATGTATGTAGAAGTTTTTTTTATATATATATTGGTTGTAAGGTAATTCACAGAGACTGCAGGTTCATGAACGCAATAGAGATGTTACTCCTGAGGCAACAATAAATCATTTATTTCTGTTTCTTCTGCTGGTTTAATTCAATGTAGTTTTACTTGTATAGCACTTTTACCAATGTGCATTTCCTCAGAGAAGCTTTACAGAAATAAATAGATTACAAATATACATTTTAACATCATTAATTAGTCCCCAAAATCATATAAGCCTGTGTTGACCGTGGCAAGGAATAACTCCCTCAGGTGATATGAGGCAGAAACCTCGAGAGGAACCAGACTTAAATGGGAACCCATTCTCATCTGGAGGATGTTATCAACTTTTCCTTGATGGCCACCTGAGTGCAAATCTCAATTACAAATAAAACTCAGCAGCTAAAATCTTGATGAGGGCAAAGACTTATGTTCCTAAACTATAGAATTTAGTTTACATTATAGATTAATAGTTTTTACATTATAGATTCATATTTTATTATAGTAGATTTATAATTACATTATAGGTTTACATTTATAGATTTTTTTAAAATGTATCCTCAAACCTAATTTGTAGTTTAAATTGTAGAAGTCGACTGCTGAAATTTGTTTTTTAATGGAATTTTTGTGTGTGTGTATACAAAAGGTCCATCCAGCTTTATATTTGAAAGGGGTGTATAGACTTGCAATTAGGATGTTGAAGTTGTTTTTCATTTTAAATGTTCCCAATTATTAAATATATCTTTTTTTCCCCTGGATTTTTGTTTGTTGGAATATCACATAAAAGTCATGTAACAATCTGACATAAATGTTGTTGGTGTTATTTCTGTTTTTTAAAGCCTGCCATGTCAGAATGGTGTGTATAATGTTTTTTATATCCATTGTTTATATATTTTATGTTGTATATGAACCTTCCATGGGCGCCGAATGCCTTGAAGAAATCTGGCATCCACATTGGCAACACCACAGCTTCCCTCAGCAATTTCTTAGCATCCTCTAGGTCTGCTATATCGGTCCTGCAACAAATCATGATGTAGAACATATTAGATATGACTAACAACCCAATATTACATCATCACACTGACTGAAAACTGGAAAAAACATACAAACAAACAAACAGATTATTGTATACAATTTCTACCCCTTATTATTGATTAGTGTCCATTTTCCATACATCTTTATATAATATTATATACATATATATACATACACACACACACACACACACACACACACACACACACACACACACACACAATATATTAACAGCATCACTTTGGCACCATTACCAATACATTACCATACCAACGATATCGCCAAAAAGTTTATTGCGTAATCGTTTTTCTTGATATTGATATTATATTGATACATCGCCCAGCCCTCTTTATTAGTTTTTAAAATGTCAAAGACAAAAGAGATTCCTCAGTATTTACCAGCGTATGTTTGGATTTCTTGACATGATGTCTCTCTCCAAAATATTAACCAAGTCGCTGTCATAACCTGCGTCATCAAATTTCTTCAATTCTCCTTCCACTGCCCCTTCCTGGGCATTCTTACCCTGTGGAGGACAAAAACCATATAATGAAGTAGTAAATGTGAACACTATAGTGAAGTTTCAAGAGATTATGTCTTGATATATTTTACATTCATATATATAACATGTACAATTTCACTGAGTGTGATTTTGGCAGGGTTTAGGACAGTTCTTTGTCATTTTACCATTAAATTTAACAGAATTTCTGCTTAATTAACCTTTTGTGAACATGTATCTAGTCATTCTGGACTAAAACGGATATAACCACTACAAAAAGACTAACTTTTTCACCAACTTTCTCTTCTTTAACTTTGCGGGGGTCACGCCCAACTGGTCTGTCTAATTTAGGATTTCCCTGGCCCTTTAACGGAGGGCCACGGTGCTGCTGCATGCCAGGACCTTCTTTACGCTGAGCCCTCAGACCACTGTTTGGTCTTTTCACCTGAGCAGGCAGTCTGGGAAAGTAAACAAAAAGTTATTTTACATTTTTTTTTTAAATAATAAATGAAACACAGAGTCAGGTGCTCATCTATCTATCAATCTGGGGGAAAGTGGTAGCTTAGTGGTTAAGGCTCTGGGTTAGTGATTGAAAGGTCAGGGTTTAATCCCTGGCTCTCTTGGGCCCTTGAGTAAGGCCCTTATCCCTATGTGCTCAGGGGATGCTTTATCATGGCTGACCCTGCACACTGAACACAATAAATTCATTACTTTCCTCAGAATTTGACAAACAATACCCCATAATGACAACGTGACGTTTGTTTGAAATATTTCCAAATATAATAATAAAAAAATTAAAAAAGCTCAGGTGCATCCTGTTTCCACTGATCATCTGTTAGATGTTTCTACAACTTGATTGGAGTCCACCTGTGGTAAATTCAGTTAATTGGACATGATTTGGAGATGCACACACGTCTGTATACTATATAAGGTCCCACAGTTAACAGTGCATGTCAGAGCACAAGCCATGAAGTCCAAGGAATTAAAGAACAGAAGAACAACCATCTGTGCAGCACTCCAGCAATCAGGCCTGTATTTTAGAGTGGACAGACAGAAGCCACTCCTCAGTAAAAGACACATGACAGCCCACCTGGAGTTTGCCAAAAGGCACCTAAAGGACTCTCAGACCATGAGAAACAAAGATTGAACTCTTTGGCCTGAATGCCAAGCGTCATGTCTGGAGAAAACCAGGCACCGATCATCAGCTGGCCAGTACCATCCCTACAGTAAAGCATGCTTGTGGCAGCATAATGTTGTGGGGATGTTTTTTAGGGGCAGGAACTGGGAGACAAGTCAGAATCGAGGGAAAGATGAATTCATCAATGTACAGAGCCATCCTTGATAAAAATTTTAGAATTTGGAAGAAAATAATGAATGTAATCTATTTTGATATAAGGCTGTAACATAACAACATCAAAATCAATCAAATCTGATCAGTTTGCACTCAAGACTATATATCAGGATAATAAACCTCAGCTGTACCTGTGTTCTGCAGGGGTTGGGGGTGGCCACACGGCAGGATCCCTCGTGTAGTCCTCTGATTGAGTATTAGGTGATTCGACTGGTTTATCCATCTTGAAACTCTCCAGAGTTTTTACGATGCTTCTTACCTGTTCATATTCCTCCACCAGCTCCTGTCTAACCTGAATCCAGCAAAAGAACCACATGGGGTCAATAAACAGCTGGGTGATTGCCATAATGTCTGGAGGCATGATAATGTAAAACCAATAAAGTGTTTAAGCAAGGTGTGGGCTTCTGAATCAGCGTCGGTGCACTATAGTAGCAGTTCAACAAGTAATACAAAAACTAATAATCATTGTTATGATAATAATCAACGAATGCCGTTATCGATTAGTTGGGATGCTCAAGTTGCTGGTTAGCGTGACGGTAAGAGAACACAGCTGCGTGCGAAAATAGTGAAGAGTACAGGGTCAAATAGCAGCAGGAAAAGTGTGGTCCTGAGTCATCCAAGTCATGGGAGCATTTGTTATAAAACGCAACAAAGAAAACTGTACCTGGAAGTTATGTAAAGCGGAGTTTGTGTGGCATGGGAGTACCACAGTGATGCACGAGCACGTGAAAAGTAAAAACACTGGTGTCACGGATGAAGGTGAAACATCAGGGAATAATCCTCGTCACGTGAAAATGGTGTAGTTTAATAAAGTGCTACTGTATAAACTTTGTTTGTAACTTCGGAAAACTTACACTGGATCTGTTCTGTTGGGACTCGAGAGCATCAGGTCGCGCAATCGGCTCGCGAGCGACATAGTGATGGATTCAATTAAAACGATGCGAACAAACACTAAATCTAAAATCAACAAATAACAGCAGCAGTAAACGAGAACATTTTTAGTCGCCGTTGCGGTTTTCAGCAATGATTATGCATTTGTACACCAATGCGTACAATGTTTGCATATTTAATTAATGCATTTATCATTTAATAATTATACAAAATTAAATAAATTCTATATTCTAGATGCTTATACCTTCACAAATTAACAAAATATATGTGTATTTATTAAACAAAAATGGTCAAAACAATGTCGTATTATATTTTGTATTGTTTTTTAAGCCTGGTTGTAAACTTTTTACATTCGCAAAATACAATACAAATTCTGATTTACACAAATTGCTTCACTTTGCATACTCAAGTGCTGGTTTTGTTTTGTTTTTTCTTTTTTACAGAAAGAATAAAACCCAGCATGATGAATTTGTTAAGGAGAAATCCCCCATGCACTCCTCAACAAGCAGCCACTATAATCTTCAAAATGTCTAAATTAAAGAAAGTTAAACTCAAAATGTGGCTTTTGCATTTTTTTAAGTAAACTTTTATACATTGACACTAAAATCCGATTAATCTGAAGGGGAAAAAAAATAATCAAAATATCAAAATAATCGTTTGTTGCAGCCCTAAATTTGGATGTGATTTGGTAATTATGAAGATATTCATATATCACAGCACATCACATTTGCATCACGCACATATTCATCAAACCATTCAGTGCACAATTGTACCCTGTGGATGAGGAGACCACTCTGACGTTTCCACATAAGGTAAAGCTGATCACTCAGAATTACACTGTACCAAAAAAGCATAATATATTAAAGGTAGACTATGATGAATCAAAGGGGCAGTGATCTTTTTAAAGATTTGTCTTACCTGATGCCATTTGACCTTCAGTGCAGGATCTCTAAGGGACTGACAGTGCTTTTGGATCTGTTGTAGAACTCCCTGGTAGTACACCATAGAGGAGTCGTAGTTCCCGAGCAATGCATATTCCCTTCCTTTTTTAGTATTGTCGCAAATATCCGCCAAATTCATCCTGAAAAATGTTGATCTACGATTGCTTGATTGAAGATGCAACTGGTAGCGTTTCTGAAATGAAGACATGTTAATGAATGAATGCACTATTGTGGAGGAATAATGTATATGTACACTACCAAGTAAAAAGTTCTGACACACCTTCTCCTTCAGTGTTTTCTCTTTATTTTTATTACTTTCAACATTGTACATTAATACTGTGGAAATCCTAACTATGAATATTAAACAATCCATAATATGTTTATATTATATTTATAGTAGCTAGATTTAGCTTTGATCACACCACCCACACACATCATCTCCAGCCGAAGCATCGATATTAATCTCATATAATGACCCCGGGTTTTTCCTGCATTTCTGTGCATTTCTTTCGTGCATCACAGTTTTTCCAGGGGATTTAAACTGAAGGAAAACTGTATGTTTTTGTGCAAATTCTACAGGAAAGAAAACACAAAAAGTAGAAATGATTCATGAAGCTGAACTGTTTCGGCCGACCTTTAATCAGGATGTCCAGCTTTTCTTAAAACGTCCGTCTTGTAAATGTCTTTGTAAGTGTGTCTGCAACCAAATGAATAATAATTTCTTCTCCTTTCTCAGCTTTCTCTTGTAAAATAATAATTAATAAAAGGCTATTCAATCGACACAAATATAATTGAGCTTGTGCAGTGTGCAGCAGATGCGGGTTGCGAGTCTGACTAGTGCGTTATCTGACCATCCAATCAAATTACTTCTAGAGGGCCTCGGACTATTCAAGTGACAGCTTCAAGCTACATGGATTGTAAGCTGACAGATACCAGCAACACGTGATGTGATGTCTAAAATCTGATTGGATATTACATATATATATATATATATATATATATATATATATATATATATATATATATATATATTATTATTATATATTATTAATTAATGATTAGTGGCAATGCCTTAATTCTCTAATTATTCTCCAATCAGTCGTTGCTTATGCATTGCTCTCACTATGGCTGTTTTTCTCCAGATGTATTATATTACTCAGAGCATCAGTTCCCATCAGAAACACCAGACCAGGCCTCTACAGGCAGCACAGACCGGCGATTTCATCAATAAATACATCAGTGAAGATAATGAATAAAATAACCCTGCAGAAACCTGACTATTACAACATTATAATGCACGTTTAACACAAATCAACCTGAAATCATTTCATTGGACATGTAAAACGTGTTTACCTTCCATATGAGTTGTTATTTTGAGCGTCTAATCCTCACTGTGTGTCGCTCAGACGTTACCATGGCGAGACGCACAGGACGCAGAGTAAAGGGGCGGGGCTAGAGAGAAACCCGGAAGTGACAGCCATCCAGCACGTGGTTCGGGAGGGGGTTCAGAAAAAAATTCGGCATCGTTCAGCAGGACGTTTTGGCCAGAAGCTGCCGATAATACAGCAAGGGTTCAGAAAAAATCGGAAGCTGGCAGCAGGAAGTGCATGCCGTTGACAGCCGGAAGCCAACTACTGGCCACCGGAGGGTAGGCGGGACCTGGCACTTGGTAGCAGCCAATCAGTTTTTACCAACGTGACAGCAACCAATCACATGTAACTACGATAGATGCTGAATACTTCAGTAATAGTGGTGATTGTTGGAGCGGTAAATTTGAAAATTATGCTTGAGTGTAACTTTTGCCTACTTTAATTTAACATCTTAATTAAAGTTAATTAAATATATTAATTAAAATACCAAAACTTTGAAGATGCAGAGTAAACAATCTGTTTACATTGACCGAACATGATAAAGTGATAATCAGGAGTCAAGCTTGTTGTTTTAGTGTTTAAAGCCTTTTATAATGCTTAATGCCTTTAAAGTTATGCTTTTGAATGCCTATAATTAGCCATAGACAATTGTTGTCATATATTAATAATCATATATATATATATATATATATATATATATATATATATATATATATATATATATATATATACATACACACACACACATACATACATACACGTATGTATATATATATATATATATATATATATATATATATATATATATATATATATATATATATATATGTATATATACAGTGGAACCTCGAGCTCATGAGGTTAGGGACCAAGACCGGTCATGAGTTCAATTTTCGCGACCTTTGATCGCCCTTCCAACCCAGTAAAACCCAAAGAACACTATACGAAATCGATTTAAATGAGTAAATAACACTATTTCACTCCCAAACACTTAATTATTAGACTATTTTAACAATACTTTATGTAAATTAACAGCAATTACAATGCTTAATTAAAAAAAATAAAGTACAGGTACAGTAAAGTATGCAGTATAGAAGTACAGAAAATACAGTACAATACAGTACAGAAAATACAGTAATGGGTACTCACTTTATATAGTATGCTGAAGTGTGTTTTAATGAGATAAACCTTGATTAGAAATGGTAAAACTAGCGTTTTGAGCAGCTTGCGGTTGCTCACGAGCCAAACTGAATGAGAGTCGCCGGTCGGAATGAAAGTCGCGAGCATGCGAGGTCGCGAGCGCTGAGGCTGCGAGCTCCGAGGTTCCACTGTATATATATATGTGTGTGTGTGTGTGTGTGTCTGTGTGTATATATATATATATAAATCCATAATAAAAAAACAGCAATTTATGTTTGGAAGAGTTTTTAATATTTTCTGTACTCACACCATACATTTATTTCCTTGTTCATTATGAATGGATTCAATAAGCATGTTTTAAATATTTATATATTACTGTATTGTCAGAATGACCAAAATAACTGAAATTAGTCAAAATTATACAAACACATTTCACTAGCAGGTCTAAGAAGCATTCTATAATTATTCACTAATTATAAACATTTCGTTTAAGAGTCAGTTGATACCTCGGTTCTTTTACTGCATTGTAAGACCATCCTCATTCACCTGAATCATATTTGGTCAAATCATATCCTAAATTAATCTGACTCCTCATCACTTTCATCAACATGCACTACTGGATGACACAACTTCACAGTGGAATCGTATTCCCATATCATGAAACCAGCATACAGAGGCTGAGTGAATGTGGTGTGGACTCTGTGGAGGAGCCTCATGACGTCAGAGATGCTGTAGAAGGACAGAGTTCCTGCACTGTGGTCCACATGCACTCCAATTCTGGAGGACACTGAACCTTGGAGCTTAGTCGTTATGTCGTCGTGGAGGAAAGAGACAGAAGAAGAACAGCATCGGAGACTCCAGGATTGACTGTTGCGTCCAAATGCACACTCAATACTCCCTCCTTTTCTGCCGATCTCTTTATATGCAACTGCAATGTACATGTTATTTCCGTTCCACTCCACCTCCCAGTAACAGCGTCTACTCACACTCTCCCTACACAATACCTGAACCCAGTGGTCAAATCTCTCTGGATGTTCAAAGCAATTCTGTTTCTTCTTCACGTGTGTAACTTCTCGGTTGTTTTCGGACAGAACGAGCTTACGATGTGCTGTGTTTGGATCCAGAGTCAGATAACAGAAATCTAAAACAATACAATGTCCACAGATTAAATGTTAATCAATTATAAGATCAATTTTGGACCTAATTTGCCAGTTCAAAAACACACCTACATTTTCCAGCCATATGTGGTTCTTCCCCAAACGTTTACCACAAATTTTGGGGCACACAATTGTATAGGATATCCTTGGATAAAGTACCATTCAAATTTTATATATAATGTGTGTATTTATACAAACCCGATTCCAAAAAAGTTGGGACACTGTACAAGTTGTGAATAAAACCAGAATGCAATGATGTGGAAGTTTCAAATTTCAATATTTTATTCAGAATACTACATAGATGAAATATCAAATGTTTAAACTGAGAAAATGTATCATTTTAAGGGAAAAATAAGTTGATTTTATATTTCATGGCATCAACACATCTCAAAAAAGTTGGGACAAGGCCATGTTTACCACTGTGTGGCATCCCCTCTTTTTTTTATAACAGTCTGCAAACGTCTGGGGACTGAGGAGACAAGTTGCTCAAGTTTAGATATAGGAATGTTGTCCCATTCTTGTCTAAAAGAAAGATCTGGACTGCAGGTTGGCCATTTTATTACCCGGATCCTTCTTCTACGCAGCCATGATGCTGTAATTGATGCAGTATGTGGTCTGGCATAGTCATTGTCATATCTTCCATGAAAAAGACAAAGTCTGGATGGGAGCATTTGTTGTTCTATAACCTGGATATACCTTTCAGCATTGTTGGTGCCTTTGCAGATGTGTAAGCTGCCCATGTCACACGCACTCATTCAACCTCATACCATCAGAGATGCAGCCTTCTGAACTGAGCGCTGATAACAACTTGGGTTGTCCTTATCCTCTTTAGTCCGGATGACATGGCGTCCCAGTTTTCCAAAAAGATCTTCAAATTTTGATTCGTCTGACCACTGAACAGTTTTCCACTTTGCCACAGTCCAGTTTAAATGAGCCTTGGTCCAGAGCAAACGCCTGCACTTCTGGATCATATTTAGATATGGGTTCTTTTTTGACCTATAGAGTTTTAGCCGGCGACGGCGAATGGCACGGTGGATTGTGTTCACCGACAATGTTTTCTGGAAGTATTCCTAAGCTTATGTTGTGATTTCCATTAGAGTAGCATTCCTGTATGTAATGCAGTGCCGTCTAAGGGCCCGAAGATCACGGGCATCCAGTATGGTTTTCCGGCCTTGACCCTTACACACTGATATTGTTCCAGATTCTCTGAATCTTTGGATGATATTATGCACTGTAGTTAATGATAACTTCAAACTCTCTCTGAGAAACTCCTTTCTGATATTGCTCCACTATGTTTTGCTGCATCATTGGGGGAATTCTCTGCCTATTTTGATTTCTGAGAGACACTGCCACTCTAAGAGTCTCTTTTCATATCCAATTATGTTGCTAATTGACCTAATAAGTTGCAAATTGGACCTCCAGCTGTTCCTTATATGTACATTTAACTTTTCCTGGCCTCTTATTGCTACCTGTCCCAACTTTTTTGGAATGTGTAGCTCACATGAAATCCAAAATAAACCAATATTTGGCAAGACATTTCAAAATGTCTCACTTTCAGCATCTGATATATGATCTATATTCTATTGTGAATAAAATATAAGTTTATGAGATTTGTAAATTATTGCATTCCTGTTTTATTCACAATTTGTACAGTGTCCCAACTTTTTTGGAATCGGGTATGTGAATGTAACATAAGTTTGATGTTTTTTAATATGTAAAACATTTGCAAAAAGTTCAGAACCATTTGTTTGTGGATATGTTTTTTCGGTTTGGGTTATCGCTTACTCCTTATTTCTGTTCTCTCTTAACAATGTTCAGAGAAAATACCTAGTTTCAGAAAAATGACTTCTCTTACCTTCTTGTACTGCAATTCTGTACATTTGACCCTGACAGATTTCCTCGACTCGTTTTTTCAGCTCTGAGACAGATTTCATTACTCCTTCAAATGAGATAGTTTGATTGACAGCGATGTGTGAGGAGTCACTTCCAGGAGAAACACAGAGAGACAAGAAGGTCTACAGAGAGGATACACATAATAAAGAATCTGTGATCACACTTGTGATCTTGGACAATAAAATTTATGGCTGGTGTAATGCAGGAAACTTAGTCTGAAACAGTACCTTTTCTAGATAAGACTGTGAGTTTTACCTGGAGAAAGTGGATGTGATCGTGTGTGTGTGAAAGCTGCTCCATGTCAGTGATTTTCCTTTCAAGATCAGCAATCTCCTGCTCCAGTTGCTTCAGGAGATGTTCAGCCCGACTAAGTTCTGCTTTCTCCTGCGCTCTGATCATCTCCTTCACCTCAGAGCGCCTTTTCTCTATGGAGCTGATCAGCTCCGTGAAAGTCCTCTCACTGTCATCTACTGCTTTTTGGGAACAAATCTGATAGAAGATACACATACGATATATACGAGATATATATATATATATATATATATATATATATATATATATATATATATATATATATATATATATATATATATATATATATATATATATATCTTGTGTGTGTGTGTGTGTGTATGTGTGTGTGTGTGTGTGTGTGTGTGTGTGTGTGTGTGTGTCACCTTAATATTGTCCACAGTCTGTTTCAGTTCCTGTATCTTCTTTTGCTTCTCCTGGATCATTTGCTCAGATTTTATCTGCTCCTCCAATAGTTCAATCTGAAACCAAATAAAAAACAAGCCTTTAATGTGTGTGAGCCATACTGTCATCATACTTATTGCCTTTGAACATAGTCTGGTGTATTCAGATTTGGCTCCTGCTTGAACAGAAACCTGCATCCACACTGCCCATTTGTGGATGGAACTGTTCACCCATGTGATTATATTTTTTCCACATTGATGATTGATCTTTAATAGTAAATAAGAAAGGTCCACTTTGCTTTCTGAACTTGTGCCACTCCAAAGTAAAACGTTCAAATCTCAATGTTCACTTTACGTAGTTCCTTTGGCTGTCATTCACCTCAGGAACATATTTGATAGCATCACTTTCTATCTTCTTTAAGAAATTGTATGAATGAGTAAACTTTTCTGCTATGAGTTCTGATAATCTAATCCAGACCAAGACATATAGAGACTTTGGGAGAATGCAACATTGACCTAAAGTCCTGCATGGCCTATTAATCAAGTGCACAGCCTATAACCAATATCTATCATCATATCTCACACTTAGTGGTGTATGAAGTACACAAACCATGTACTTGAGATAAATTGGAGATCCACTCTGTAAAATCTGACTTCAGTAAAAGTGTTCGTTTTTTTTAACTTTGACTACAAAAGTTTTTCCCTTGAAATGTACTTAAGAATCCAAAGTACAATGATTTATTATGGCTATTGTAGCGTTCAAATCAGGAGTTTATTCATCTTTAACGGTGTTTTCACATATAGTTCGTTTTAAAAGAACCAAAACCAGTTCACTTAAAGTGAACCAGAAAGTGATCTAAGCAAATGTAACCTCAGTCCCTTTCGTGTTCACAATATCAAAGACTCAAAAGAGAACCCAGTTCTCTTTTTGGTCCTCTTTAGTATTGAAGTGATCTCAGTTCACACCTCAACCTCATAAGAACTCAGAACCCAGAATTCTGTGAAATTTGATCACGTGTGCTCATGTACTTCTGTCGTAGTTTTTTCCCTTTAACGTGTCATTGTAGTGCTGTTCTGTTGTAGCCCCTTTCCTTCAGTTTTTGAGAAAACAGAAGAAATACTTTTATGTTTTTATGTGTTGAGAATAGTTGGCTTTTAATGCCATCCTCTTTCCAAATAACAATAAGTGCACAGCTTTCTTTATAAGACCACACGACTCAACGACCTGCCATGTCGAAAGGTTTTGTGTTTCAGCAGTGACGGAACACGGCTGCAGGTTTGGCAAGCCTCCAGGGACATTTGGCGAAACAGACGCAAAGCAGACCGGGACCTCATTGCTTTCACATGTCACAAACAAATCGAACCACAAATGGACCCACAAACGAACCGTACTCAGACCACCTCCGGAGGTGATCTGAGTACGGTTTGCTTCTGGGTCCTTTTAAGGGGTCTGAGATCACTTGGTTTGTTCACATATACACACTGAACCCCTCTGAGAGCGTTTGGAGGGCTCAAACAAACTAGGTGTGAAAACACCCTAAATGTTCTGCTTGCTGTTGACCTGACACTGAACTGTTTGAAGGTGATAAGTGGATCAAAACAAGTTCAAAACAGAGCGATTGCTTGACCCTGATTGGTGGTTTGCTGTGGTCTGTATTTATTTACTCACAAATAAAAAGTAATGACTGATTTTGAAAAAATTAAGTTGCATAAAAGGAAGATATTTGACTTTAAATTATAATGAAGTCAAAGTAAAAGTCTCCCCAACTGGAAAACTTATAACAATAAAGTACAGCTACGAGAAAAAACTACTTAAACACAGTAATGAATTATATTTACTTCATTGCTGTCGTAATACTCACAAACCCTAAAAGTATTCCTTACAAAGCAAGGCCTTACTACTACAAGTAACTACATCAACCTCCAGTATCTCATTGGAAAACACTGGATGTATGTGATCTCTAGTTCTGCCAGTCAAGAACTTAGCTTCAGCTTGATTTTCTGACACTGAATGACAACTGGAACATCATATGTTTTGTCCAATGTCTATGATTTCTCTACAAGAATGTAGTCAAACTGGACAGACACACACATACATACACACGTACTCACACACAAACACATTCTAAATTGAAGGTTAAAGTTCACAGAATGATCTGCTGATGTTTAATGCTCCCTTAGCAACAATATTTTGATTTTACCAACTCATAATAATAGAAATTCAGCTAATTTAATATGGAAAATAAAGTTTTTCTAAATCGAATTGGAAAGGAATTATGTTGTGAAGTTCTTACTTGTTTTTCTTTTCTTTCAGCTTCAGCTACAACCATGTCGTGGCCTTTGTGTTCATCCATCGTACACAAATAACAGATGAAGCTTTGGTCTGTACGACAGTGGATCTCAATCAGTTTGTCATGCTGAGAGCAGATCTTCTCTTGGAGCCCTGCCCAGGCTTCGATTAACTTATGCTTCTTAAAAGCCTGAGACTGATAGTGAGGTTTAAGATGATCTTCGCAGTAGGAAGCCTGACACACGAGACAGGACTTGACAGCTTTTTGTTTTCTTCCACTGCAGGAATCGCACTCCACATCTCCAGGTCCAGCGTAACAGTGGGCAAGAAAAGCATCTTGGAGTTCAGTCTTCTTTAGTTTTTCCACCACTTCAGCCAGCATGTTGTTCTTGCGTAGAACAGGCCTTGGGGTGAAAGTCTCTCTGCACTGGGGGCAGCTGTAGACACGTTTCAGATCTTCCCCATCCCAGAAATCATTAATACAAACCTTACAGTAACTGTGACCACATGGAACAGTTATAGGATCCTTCAGGATATCCAGACACACTGGACAAATAAACTTATCCTGATCTATTGAAATATTGGCCTCTGCCATTTTCTTGCTTTCACAAACAGGCAGAGAGAGAGAGAGAGATAGACAGTGTTCTGAGTTTCGATTTTCCTGAAGTCCGAACTGTGTGGTGTGTTGTGAAAGAGAGGGGGTGTGGCTTTACAAAGAGATTGGGTTGGGCCTTTAAAGTGGAATCTAGGAAAATATAACAGAACAGAATATTCCATGTGGCCACATAAAACAGTTGCAAGATCTATAAGGAGATCCAGACAAAATGGACAAATAAACTTATTCTGATCTTCTAAAATACAGGTGCCTGACATTTCTCTGCACTCATAAAGAGAGAGGGGGCTGAGTTATCTAAGTTTCTTTTCCCCTAAAATGAACTTACTGTATGTTATAGTGTAATAAAGGATGTGCCTGGCTACAGTAAGAGAGAGAGAATTGAGTCTTCGAATTGGAACTTGGGAGAACTGTAGCTACAGAACAGAATGTTTTTGGTGTAAAAGCGTTTCATTGTGATTTATAGAATCAGAATAAATGAAGATAGTTTTGTTTCAAATGCTTTCATTGAAAATTTGCGTTTTACTTGAAATCAGTGGAAAACTGATGAATAAAACTGACCCACAGACAGTGCATCTTTAATGAGTTATTTGGTCATGGACTCACTCAGAGTATACCCACTACATTGCCATATGTCCAGAGTATTAAAACCATATATCTGGGTATATATTTGTTATCAAGTAAACTATCAGTTCTCAAAGACTCTATTTCTGCCACTCAATAACACTCACAGACTTGTTCCATCATTTTGGTGTTTTTTGGCAAATTTTTCTCAACAATATTTGTGCATCATTCTCTCAAGTCATAATAATCCTCCTGTTTTCTGGTACTGATAAAAACATTCCAACAGCATGATTCTACCACCATCAACCTTCATCGTAGTGAAGTAACTTTGTTCTTTGGGACCTTCTGAAATTCTTCGGTTCGCTACTTCACATCTCTGCCTCAGCACAATCACTATACAAAATGTAATCATCTATAAACAGTAACTATTTCTCTTTTTTTTTTTCTTGGCTTTGACCATTAGTTCACATTTAGTTCAATTCATTTTTATTTGTATGGCATTTTTAACAATGAACATTGTCTCAAAGCAGCATTACACAGATAATGTGGTGATACAAATGTATAAGATGTTTTTTAGAAATGTAAGTTTGTCCCTGATGAGTGAGCCGAGAGACTGTGGCAAAGAAAAACTCCCTGAGATAGGAGAGTCAGTGTAGCAAACTGTTGACATTAAATACAGTCCACATCCATCCTCAAACTTTCGTTCTTACGCTGTCTAATCCATAGTTGTTGTTTTTTACAGGCAACGATGTATAATCTGGTGTTGGATCTGTGATGATCACAAATGTATTTTATGAGTTGCTCTGTAGCTCCTAGTTTTATAACCATATAGACTGTATAAGACTGTAGAAAGAACATTACTTATAATCTTATACTCCTGTACTCATGTTAGTTCTCACTCTCCAGTGTTCTGTATTGTTGAAAGATTTATGATCAAACTCTTGATGTCACCTAAATGAGGATGGGTTCCCCTTCTGAGTCTGGTCCTCTCAAGGTTTCTTCCTCATTACATCTAAGGGAGTCTTTTCTTGCCACAGTCGCCACGGCTGCTCATCAGGGATAGACACACACCATTCACCTTCACTGTTGATTTCTGTAAAGCTGCTTTGAGACAATGTCTGTTGTGAAAAGCGCTATACAAATAAACTTGACTTGACTCAAGAGGGAACCCAGATTTATTACAGATAAACGGTGTCATGATGTAAAGTGATAGTGATCAGCAAACTGTAGTCCTGACTCAGTGTAGCAGACTGTTGACATTAACTATAGTCCAAATCTATCCTCAAAGCTCCCGTTCTTGCTCCGTCTACTAACTAACTAGTTGTTGGCCTTTTTTTGTTTATAGGCAAAGATGTATAATCCTTGTCCAATCAGCTGAACTTACTACAGGAGAACTCTAATCCAGTTGAAGAAACCACTCAAAGATGGGCAACGGAAACAAACATGAGCTCAGTTTTTAATGTCAAAGGTAAAATGTATTACATTTATTTTCAACTTGTGAAATTTACACTGTGAAATTTTCTTTGCATTTGAATGAGAAAGGAGTCTGAATACAAAAGTTTATTAAATGCTTACCACACTATTGAAAAGAACACAAACAAAAACTTAAACAAAAACACACAGTTTTCACACAGTAGGATGTTTTTCCTTTAGGAGCAGCACAAAGAGTCAAAGCTGTTTGAGGAAAAACAAAATTATTCTGAAGAAAGAAAGGCAAAATACAGTATATAAAGTTTCACATCAGTATCTCATGCGTGAAGATAAATGGTCTCACACCATTTCTGCTTTATCTAGAAACATTATGCGTTGAGACTCTTTCTATATTTGGTCATTTATAAACAAAAATTTGAGATAATTTCAATAAAAGAAAGAAAGAAGAAACCTGACACGTGTTTAAATTAAAAGAATCCCTTTTACTAACGTGTCATTTTGTATCGCACAACTTTACAGTTGAGTTATAAAATGTGTAAAATCCAGCATACAGAGGCTGAGTGAATGTGGTGTGGACTTTGTGGAGGAGCCTCATCGTGTCAGAGACGCTGTAGAAGGACAGAGTTCCTGCATTGTAATCCACATACACTCCTATTCTGGAGGATACTGGTCCTTGGAGCTCAGTCTCAATGTTGTTATGCCAGAAATAAAAAGAAGAAGAAGAACATTGCAGACTCCAGGACTGACTGTTGCGTCCAAACACACACTCAATACTTCCTCCTTTCCTGCTGATCTCTTTATACGCGACTGCTATGTACACATCATTACCACTCCTCTCCACCTCCCAGTAACAGCGCCCCCACACTCTTTCCTTAGACAGCACCTGACACCAGTAGTCAAATCTCTCCGGATGATCAGAGTATCGCTGATCTATCCCACTGCATGTCACCGTTCGGTTCTTCTCAGACAGAAGGAGTTTACAATATGCTGTGTTCGGATCCAGCATCAGATAATGGGAATCTAAAACAATCAAATGTCCACAGGTGAGTTTTTGTCATCTTAATGTTGCTTTATATGCTTATATTTTGTTTATCAATCATTAAATGAAAATTGTTTACAAATACTAAAGCAGTAGTGATGTGCTAACTGTTTTTGTAATCACTTCCTAGGAGCTTCTTGTCTGTGTCAGCATTTAAACTACATGCTATTTGCTTTTTTATGAATAATTTTATGTTATCCAGATGATCTGGACAGTCCAGATGTCCAAGATGGAGATAGAAATCCCCACAATTAAATTTGGCATTAGAGTGGGGTGAAGGGTAACAACTTGGTGGCATATTTCCAAAGCTTAAGGTAACACTAACTCTCGGCCGCAGAAGCACCACTCCTTTACGCTGTATGTAACAGGGTTGATTTTCAGTAAGGCACCGACTGAGAAACCTGAAAGAGTTCTAGTTATAGGACAATCGATGTTATGCCGAATTAGCTCGTTCTTGAGGGGCTCCAGCAGCACAATTTAGGTGTATATCTGGAACCAGGGCACCAGATATAGCAGGTAATCTTAGAAATTTAGGCAGCATTAGCTTTGGCACTGGAGATAGCATGCCTTTGTCAGTGTGAGGTGTAAATTAGCAAAGACGATGTTTGCTGGAGTAGTATGCTCTGGCCCCATCCAAATTAAGCATGATGACTTGGCGTACAGGTTATAGTTGCGGAACTGCTGGATGTCCTGGTGGCACTTGAAAAATAATGTGGGATTTATAAATAATTGGAGTAGATCTGAGGGCAGAATAATATCCATCCCAATTGGAATGCATTTATTTGCAGCAAAAAAAAAAATAAAAAAGATTTTTCAAACAAATATCTCTAGAAGCAATCAAATAGCTCTTGAAATATTGGGTAGATAATAAACTATCAGATAGCAAGCCACAGTTTACAAATCTGGCCCCTGTCAGTTGTTTAACCATATACCTAATAATAAGTTTCCTTTTGTTTCCAGGATCCAAAATTATGACCTTATGAATAACTCATGTTACAGCGCTGATTAAAGTGTTAACGACCTACTACTGGCCTCAGATCAGGGTCAGGTCACGTTCTGACTATAGAGTACACAGTTTCAGATTGGACTTACACCGACCAGGCATAACATTATGGCCTCTGATCAGCATAACATTATGACCAACTGCCTAATATTGTGTTGGTCCCCTTTTGCTGGCGAAACAGTTCTGACCCGTCGAGCATTAACATGAACTTCTTCAGTAGTTTGAGCTACCGGAGCTTGTCTGTTGGATCGGACCACATGCCCCAGCCTTTGCTCATAACGTGCATCAATGAGCCTCGGCCCCCGTGACCCTGTCACTGGTTCACCACTGTTCTTTCCTTGGAGCACTTTTGATAGATATTGAACACTGCAGACCAGGAATCTCCCACAAGAGCTGCAGTTTTGGAGATGTTCTGACCCAGTCGTCTAGACGTCACAATTTGTCAAACTTGCTCAAATCCTCACGCTCGCCCATTGTTCCTGCTTCTAACATCAACTTTGAGGACAAAATGTTTAGTTACTGTGTAATGATAAAGAGATAATCAGTGTTATGCCTGATCAGTGTATTTATTAACGTCATCCAGATAAGTATAGATTCCCTTTTGAGTTTGATTCCTCTCGAAGTTCCTTTCTAGTTTTTGTCCTCAGGGAATTATTCCTCACCACCCTCACCCTTGGCTTGACATTAGTTATACATTTATTAATTTTAATTGTCGATATTCAAATATCTATTTTTTCAAAGCTGCTGGAATTAAATCTAATTGTGTGTCTTTGTATTGTAGTGTGTGTGTGTGTGTGTGTGTGTGTGTGTGTGTGTGTGTGTGTGTGTGTGCGTTTGTGTGTTTTACACCTACGTTTTAGAAAATCCTCTCTGCTCTTTGGTTCTGAGGGTGTAACTGCTGCAGCTATGGAAACACAGACAATATACATAGTAAAAATTTATGGTGAATCTGTTTAAAGCATGGCTATGAACAATTTGATTCCTTGCTGGTTTCAGACAAACAAGTCAACAACCCCCCCATCTCGGTAACAGTAAACTGGGAAAAATCTATTAACACAGATTAAAAATGCACATATAAATAAACAAGACTTTGAAGTGAAGCAATGAAACACAAGACTATAAATAAGCAAATGATCAGGAACTAAACACTACAGCTCATAGAATAATAGGGATCAACATTAATCTCAAGACAGCATGCATTTTTTGTTTATTTTTTGCATTTGTTCCTTGCATTACCCCTTTTCTGGGATTTGAAATTAAGGCAAATTGTGTATTTTTGTGCAAATTCTCAAAAAAAGAAAAGAAATGCAAAAAATAAATGGCTCATGAAAACGCTTAAAAACTGTTTTGAACTGTTTTGGCCGGCCGTTCCTCATGATATCCAGCTTTTCTTGAAAAGTCTGTCTTGTAAATGTTCTTGTAAGTGTGACCAAATCGATTTTTTCTCCTTTCTCAGTCATTGTGGGATGATAAAACAGCGATTAATTCCACATGAATATATTTAAGCTTGTGCACTTTGCGACAGATGCAGGTTGCAGTAGTCTGCGCTCTGACCATCCAATTAACGGATATGAAAATGTTGACATGTTTTTATCCCTGCTAGGGGACCTTGGAGTTAAATTACAGTATGATTGGTGAAAGCAAAGGTTTCAAGCAACATGGATTTTAATCTACTGTACCAAGAGTCTGCACTGTTCATTTCTACAAGCATTATGGCAATATATGACGGCTGAAATCTGATTGGATAGAAACTCTAACTGAAACGTACACTCTGTGAAACCTGAGAGAAACGCTATGAAATGAAAAGAACAGACTATTGGTAATAATTTATTACATTTTCATGGACAAAAATATATTGAAACTTCAGTCAGTGATATTAATAGGGTTTAGGTCAGCAGAGAAGCTCTTGCTTGATGGTTTCTATGTCAGATTCAAGTACAGCTGTGATTTAATCGATTCATTATCATCAGACAAAAGGCTTTTAACATTTTCTTTTTGAGCCTATGGTTTATTAAGAATATTTCAAAGTGGCAGAACCTTGTACATCCAACGCCAAACAAAGAAATAGTAAAAACTCAGCTGTCACATCAAATAAAAACATGACACTTGGACTTGCAGTTGTGGTTAGTACCCAAATTTACCATACTCTTATTCACTAATATTATTTTACCTGTGTAATTAGTTAATACTGCATAAATTGTAAGTAGGGTAAGCAATGTTCTATCTGATTATTTGTGTTATTGCAAATTATTTTTTTTATATACATAGCTAGCTAGCTGTCACAACCTTCTTCAGTTACTGTAATTTCTGCAAATGGCAGAAATTGGAAAAAAAAAAAATCCATGTGCCAATGGTAAAACAATGGTTTTCCCTAAAAATATTGTTTGCAAATTAATATTTGTGAATTTATTAACCCATATTTGTATGTATTTTTCTATATATGTAAACTTCATCGTACTCTTTTTTTTACCTTTTTGCTTAAATTTGTTGAACTCCTTCACACAGATCTTCTTGACTCGTTTTTTTAGATCTAAGAGAGATTTCTTCACTTCATCATATAAGAGATGTTGATTGACAGTGATGCTGGGTGAGTCGTCATGTCCAGGGGAAACACAGAAAGATGGGAAACTCTAAAACGAGGAAACACATAATCAAGTATAAGAAATGTGTAGGAGAGGAATGAATGAATTTCAGATCAAATCAGACCTAAGACACACATGTGATCTCAGACAGGAACATTCATTGTTGCTGTAATTTTTAAGAGGAAACTTAGTGAGCAACAGCGCCCTCTGTCGATAAGACAGTGCGTTTACCTGGAGAAAGTGGACGTGATCGTCTGTGTTTGAAAGTTGCTGCAGCTCAATGACTCTCCTATTGAGATCAGCAATCTCCTGCTCCAGTTGCTTCATGAGTTCTTCAACTCCACTCAGTTGAGCTTTCTCCTGAGCTCTGATAATCTCTGTCATTTTTGAGCGCTTTTTCTTCAAGTAACTGATCAACTCAGTAAAGATCTTCTCACTGTCATCTACTGCTGCCTGTGAATTAATCTGTAGAACACACACACACACACACACACACACACACACACACACACACACACACACACAGAGCTCGGTTTAAAGATCTTTTTTTTTTACTGTGCTTATTGTGTGTATGTATTTTTGTGTGATGAAAGAATGGGGTGTGGTGTAGAAATTTCTAGAAATGTAGCTCAGTTCACTTCTCACCTTAATATTGTCCACTGTCTGTTTTAGCTCCTGCACCTTCTTCTTCTTCTCCTCAGACCTCTGCTGGGATTTCATCTGCTCCCTCATTAGCTCATTCTGAAACCAAATGAAAATGTATTTCATTATTTTAGTCTACAAGGCGGGTACATTTGCCATCCGTTAGCATTATCCCATCTTAGGAGCCTGCAAACTCGGAATTGCCTCTTGACCCTAGGTGGCTTCTCTGGTGTGGTGAAGAGGTATCTTCCATGGAAGCTGTGACAGAATCCCTCCTCTTAGGAACACCTCCCAAGGGTTCTTCTGTGTGGGAATGCCTCAGGCCTAGGTTGCTGATTGATTGGGATGGTTTCTGTGAAATTCTTCTGTGAGAGAAGGGTCCAAGATATCCTCTATGTTGACCCAGCATTGTTCTTCTGGTCCATAAAACTTTCTTTCGGCTTCTCCCGTTAGGGGTCGCCACAGTGGACCATCCGCATGTTTGATTTGGCACGTTTTTACGCTGGATGCCCTTCCTAACACAACCCTCCCCATTTTTTAGGGCTTGGGACCGGCACTAAGGCTTGTGCAACCCTAATGGATGGGGTTGGGTATTGTTCTTCTGGTCCATATTCCTCCTAATCTACCAGGTATTGGAGTCGTTGCCTCCTTCTACTAGATCTTGAGATGGAGTGCAAATATGCATGTAGGGGCTCCATCTATGTCCAGAGGGGGAAATAGGTTCTGTCCTGATTCATCATTGTTGGGAGGTACTGCTGAATCACCTTCCACTACCACTACCTACCACTATTCTTATAGCATTTAACATAACTGTAGAAAAGCTGAATAGCAGTTTTATAATTTTTGATGTTTATATTTAATTGAGTTTTGCTACCTCTATGCTTTGATAGGTGTTGAGTGTTGGCTTTTTAAAGTACCATGCATAAGCTGACATATTTAGTAACAAAATCTTGATTTTTATAGGAAATATTCCTGAAAAATGGGTCATATAACCATTTAAATCCACTTCTGTACATCCAAACTAGATCATACATAAAATTTGCATTGAATGATTTGAAAGGAAAATAATAATATCCATGTTTTACCTGTTTTTCTGTTCTTTCTGCTATAGTTGAAACTGTATTATGTTGTCTGTGTTTATCCATTGCGCATAAGTAACAGATGAAACTTTGGTCGGTACGGCAGAAGATCTCGATCGCTTTGTTATGTTCAGAGCAGGTCTTCGCTTGGAAATCTGCACAGGCTTCAACTAACTTGTGCTTCTTAAAAGCCTGAGACTCATAGTGAGGTTGAAGATGATCTTCACAGAAGGAAGTGCGACACACCAGACAGGAATTGACAGCTTTGCGTTTTCTCCCAAGGCAGGAATCACATTCCACATCTCCAGGTCGGACGTCACTGTGAGCAGAAGAAGCAGCTTGGAGTTTAGTCTTCTGTAGTTTCTCCACCATTTCAGCCAGCATGTTGTTCTTCTGTAGAACAGGCCTTGGAGTGAACGTCTCTCTACACTGAGGACAACTGAAGACCTTTCTCTGAGCTTCTTGATCCCAGAAATGATTAATACACAATTTACAGAAATTATGGCCACATAGAGTAGTAACAGGATCCTGTAGAAGATCCAGACACACTGGACAGCTGAATTGATCCCGATCTACTGAAATACTGGCCTCTGCCATCTTCCTGCCCTTATACACTGAACAAAGAGAAAGAAAGCCTTGGGGTTGTTTTCTTAGAAAAATTGTTTCCTGGTTCTGTGTGTTATAAGGCGTGGTTTTAAAATGCCAGGGCGTTCAGGATTTAAAGGAAAAGACTAAAGAATGCTTTATATAAATTAACTTTCCTGTGATTTAAAGCGTTTGACTAATTAAATAATGGTTTGCTGTAAATATATTTGTTTATTGATCACATACAGCATATATTTATAACTACATATTTTTCACTGATGAAACGCAAAAACTGTAGGGGCTACTTTTATCAATGTTTTGAATATAGTGAGATGGAAGGTGTGATGATACAGGTGTTAAACTGTAATAAGATCCAGTAAGGTGCAGTGGCTTATCTGAAGCTTGTCCAATTTTAGCATAACGATCTTCAAGTTATAAAACATCCAAATACCCCCAAAATTATTTTTACCTTTAATGTGTTTCTCAAATATGCCCCAGAGAAATTCTGCAAAAAAAAAATTATGGTTTAATTTACCAATTGAATAAATGTTCAATGGCCACATCCTTATATTCTATTTCAAGGATAAAAATAAAGTAAATACATAAAATATGTATAAAGTATAAGAATTAAGTAGAGTATAACTAAAATGGCCTGCGGGAAGAAGCTCTTTCTCATTCTCTCCATACTCTCAGAGAAAAGAGTCCATTGTTGTTTATAATTAGTTTATAATTATTTCAAGTATTATTTTTGCAGATTTATGTGAAGGCGGTCTGAATATTTCCAAAGTGCACATTATATCAACTACTGAACAGATTATACATTTTCATAAAAGAATAATTGCAGAGCATACCTGATACATGTATCTCTTATAAACTGCATACATTCTGCTTTACAATATTATTTTTTGGACATTATGTAGTTTTTAAAGGTCTTAAAAATGCAGTTAGATAATAATAATATAAATAATAATAATAATAATAATAATAATAATAATAATAATTTCATTATATGTTCACACATAAATGCCATTGTAGCTCAGTGAGAAATGAGATGTGACACCTCAATAATCATTCTAAACACTTTTTCTATCATTTCATTTTGGATCAATTAACCTCACAGTTGACTTAAACCAGATCCTAAACCCAGCATACAGAGGCTGAGTGAATGAAGCGTGGACTCTGTGGAGAAGCCTCATAATGTCAGAGAGGCTGTAGAAGGACACCGTTCCTGCACTGTGATCTACAAACACACCTATTCTCGAAGATGTTGGACCATGGAGCTCGGTCTTAATGTCATTATGCCAGAACGAGACAGACGAAGAAGAACACTGCAGACTCCAGGACTGTCTGTTGTATCCAAACCCACACTTATTACCTCCTCCTTTCCTGCTGATCTCTTTATACGATACTGATATAGACACACTACCGCTCCACTCCACTTCCCAGTAACAGCTTCCATTCACGCTCTCTTTACACAACACCTGAGGCCTGGAGTCAAACCTCTCTGGATGTTCAGAGTATCTCTGTTCTCTACTAGTGTGTGTCACCGATTTGTTGTTCTCAGACAGAATGAGTTGACCATGTGCTGTGTTGGGATCCAGAGTCAGATAACAGAAATCTAAAACAATAAAAGAGGTTAGATGTTAGATGTTAATCACAGGATTTGTAGTGTGTGTCAGACAACAATTTATGTTCCAGTCCTCTTAATGCTGCTTTAATTAAAATATTTTAAATATTAGCCAAATCTGTGGAAAAATGTGTTTTACACCTACACTTCAGAAAATATTCTCTGCTCATCAGGTCTGAGGGGAAAATCATGGGAACTCCTACAGCTGTGGAGAAACAGAGAGAAACACAGTGCATCCAGAAAGTATTCACAGTAATTCATTTTTAATTTTGTTACGTTACAGCCTTATTCTAAAATTGATTCAATTTATTATTTTCCTCAAAATTCTACAAACAATCTTTTTAAAAGCAATTTTATTAAAATATAAAAAAAAATTAAAAATATCACCTGCACATACTGTAAGTATTCACAGCCTTTGCCATTAAACTCAAAATTATGCTCAGGTGCCTCCTGTTTTCACTGATCATCCCTGAGATGTTTCTACAACTTGATTGGAGTCAAGTGTCTTTCAGAGTGACCTTTGGGTTTTTAGTCACCTCCCTGTAAAAGGCTCCAAAAGTTCCAACCACTGTGCTCATTGAGACCTTTAATGCTGCAGAAATTTTTCTGTATCCTTCCCCAGAACTGTGCCACGATACAATACTGTCTCTGAGGTCTACAGACAATTCCTTGGAATTTGTGGATCGGTTTGTGCTCTGACATGCACTGTTTACTGTGGGACCTCATATAGACAGCTGTAGAAACATCTCAAGGATGATCATTTACATTTACATTTACATCTGTGGCATTTGGCAGACGCCCTTATCCAGAGCAACTTACAACATGGGAGGGTTAAGGCCTTGCTCATAAATTAGCAGTGGCAGCATGGTGGTGGTGGGGTTTAAACTTGTGATCTTCCTAGCCAATGTCCAATGCCTTAACCACTGAGCTACCACCGCCCTATATTATATTTATGATCAGAGACTCAAAGCACTTGGATCAGATCATCATACCCAAATGTGGTTCTTTCTTAAATTGTTGCCCCAAAGTTTAAACCACACTATTGTATTGAATTTCTATCCAGTGTACACTGATCAGGCATAACATTATGACCACTGACAGGCGAAATAAATAACACTGATTAGTGGGTGGGATGTTTTATGCAGCAAGTGAACATTATGCCCTCGAATTTGATGTGTTAGAAACAGGAAAAATGGGCAAGCGTAGGGATTTTCACGAGTTTGACAAGGTCCGAATTGTGATGGCTAGACGACTGGGTCATCATGCCTATTGTGTTGGAATATGTCTGGTTGTGTCATATCAGCCCTATTTGGTGGTAGACAAATAAATAGAAATAAATAGAACAATAAAACCCAGTTCTTACCAGTTAGGCCTGAGTGTTCATCATTCTTCTCTTGGAACTCTGCACTGGCTTCATCTAACTTGTGCTTCTTAAAAGCCTGAGACTGATAGTGAGGCTGAAGATGATCTTTACAGTTGGAGGCCTGACACACCAAACAGGAATTAACAGCTTTGCGTTTCTTCTCGATGCAGCAATCACACGCCACATCTCCAGGTTCGGCGTAACAGTGAACAGAAGACCCATCTTTTAGTTGAGTCTTCTTCAGTTTCTCCACCACCTCAGCCAGCGTGTTGTTCTTGCGTAGAACAGGCCTTGGGGTAAAAGTTTCCCTACACTGCGGGCAGCTGAAGACCCTCTTCTGATCTTCATCATCCCAGAAGCGATTAATACACAATTTACAGAAATTGTGGCCACATGGAGTAGTAACAGGATCCTTTAGGAGATCTAGACACACTGGACAATTAAACTGATCCTGATTAATTAAAATCCCAGCCTCTGCCATTGTTATGGACTTCTACACTGATAAAAACATTGACTCGCCCAACTGTAGCAGTGTAATGAGGTTTGTTTTTGTGAGGGACAAACTTCCTGGTTCTGTGTGCATTACAGCTGCACAAAGAGAGAGGGAGTGGCTTTGAAGAGGAAGATCTATTTAGAGACCTGCGCTTGCAAACGTGTTGTTTCATGCACAGTCACACCGAGGCGCAATGTCTGAGGAGCAAAACAGCAGAGAATCACTGAGATATTACTTTCATTATTAAAGAAAGAAAGAAAGAAAGAAAGAAAGAAACAACACACCAACACCTTTGCCTGTTTTTTTTTCTTTTTTTTATAATATATTTTTTTCTTTTAGTTGATGTTCTGAAAAGGTCCTTGTTCATGTCCTTGTTTATCATTCACTCAAAAAGTCAAACTCAAAAATAAATGAAACATTGTTGTTAATTTTTCGTTTATTTTTTATTCATATTCAAAAAATAAGGAAGTAAAATAAAAAAAAGCAGATTAGCAGGAAGAACCAGGTTTATATCCATGATGTAAGAGTGTTAAGAGCTTTAAATAGACCAATATATCTATCAAGAATTTCCCCTCACATTTAGCTTTCCTTGTTTATTTTGTGTTTTTTAATTTATGCTTCTTGATTTTTTATATATTCTCTTCAGTTTAATTTTTAAAAAGCAAAAGCACCTATGACGTGAATATGCTAATTTTTGAATTATGTGGACATAAAACACACATATAAAAAAAAAAAAAAAAATCTGAATTAAACTAATCCGAATCTTTATTTAACAGTAAATGTGATTGACAAAAAAAAGTGTTATTTTTCATATTTAAGCAAAATCCTGCAGGTAAAATGTTAAAACTAGTTCTAGTTTTATTTCCAATGAACTGACTGCTTCCTCATCTTGGTACTTTGTAAAGAGAAAGTGAATCAAAACATAAAATAAGCTAATATCACTAAAACAAGCTAAATTTACATTTAATTTAATTTAAATTAAATGTAATTTAATTTATACATTTTATTTAAATAGACCTGATAAACAAGTTATCAGGTCTAAATCTGATTTATGAAACTTATTTTTTTATTGAAAATCAGCCAGTCAATATCCTCACTGTGTTTCGGTTCTTATATAAGTCGTGGCTTTGGTTCTTTATGTTGCTTTTCTATTTATATTCTGTTTTAGTCTCCATCCTGGTCCTGTCTTTCATCATTCTCTTTACATCTCTCATGTTATCACTGATTAATTTGTTTATTTGTTCATTCACATTTTGCATTTTGAACACGTCAGACAAACTACACTTGGTGGTGTCAGGATTATGGACAAGGCTCGTGTTACCCACAAGCCACTGCACCTCAGCGTACCATGTTACATGTTTGTTTGTGATCCACATTCATCGTCATTGGCAGAGGTGCACATTACAGTTCATTTTCGTCTTTTGTTTGCTGTTGTCTGTCATGGTTTTGACTATTTCCCTTGTTTGAGGTTTACAAATGACAAAATGTTTAGAAATGTCAAAGCAGTCAGTAGTAGGTACTTTTACTTAATTTTATTTATTTACTTCACTTTAATCAGCACTTTCTCAGTACTGTAATAAGGCTTTAATTCTTCATTTGTTGAGTTTGATTTTTATTGAATATTATTTTTGCATATGAATGAGTAAGGAGGGGTTACATTTTAACTGGTTTTAAACTGTTTAAAGATATAAAATATAAATGGCTTTTTACTCAGAGTAGGATGGACACAGGAAGAAACAGCAGTTTGAGTAAGATTTATTATTGCAAACTTTGTCAAAGCCAAAATATACATTGTTTATATCACTATAATACAATTTCCAAAAGTACATACAGCTAAATACTGTAGTTTGTTTTACAACATTTATGCTTTTCTAGAAACATTCGACAATCTACAATAAGAGATTTAACAGATAAGAGATGCAACGTTATATAGTAATAAGAAGAAGAGGAAGAAAATTAAACCGCTCAGTTGTGTAAATCTTTTTACCAACATTTCATTTAATATCACACAATATCACAGTTGAGTTTTTACCCACACAGAACCCAGCGTAAAGCGGCTGAGTGAATGTGGTCTGAACTCTGTGAAGCAGTCTCATTGTGTCAGAGACGTTGTAGAAGGACAGAGTTCCTACTCTGTGGTCCACATGCACTCCAATTCGAGAAGATGCTGGAACTTGGAGCTTAGTTTTAATTTGGTTGTGCCGGAAACAGACAGAGGAAGAAGAACAGAGCAGACTCCAGGACTGACTGTTGTATCCAAACAAACACTCAAAACCATCTCCTTTCCTTCTGATCTCCTTATGTAAGACTGATATCGAAACACTACCAGTCCACTCCACCTCCCAGTAACAGCTCCTACGAATTCTCTCCTTGCACAAGACCTGAGGCCAGTAGTCAAATCTCTCTGGATGTTCTGAGTATCGCTGTTGGATGCTACTGCATTTCACCAATCTTTTATTTTCAGACACAACGAGTCGACAATGCACCGTGTTGGGATCCAGAGTCAGATAACAGAAATCTAAAGCAATAAAATGCCCACAGATCAGAAGACACTTTTTTTTTTTTTTTTAATAAAAATACATTTTGGATAAATTAGATAATAATAGTAAACAACAGAATTTATAATAAGTGTGTGAGACACTTTTTTGGGGTTTCCACCCATATAGTATTTTAAAATTCAGATATAATTAAATCTTAGTCACAGGTAAAAATCTATTAGATTTAAATACAAAGTATTTGTTTGTCCACTTTGTATGTGTTGGTATTTTGGTGTTTGAAACTTACACTTCAAGAAATCCCCTCTGCTTTTCGACTCTGAAGGTAACACTAGAAATGCTGCAGCTGTGAAGATAAAACGGAGACAGGAATTAGAATTTAACTGGTGAAGTAAAGATCACTGGTTATCTCGTCATCATGGCATCTGTAATTGGGTGGGACATATTATGCAGCAAGTGAACATTTTGTCCTCAAAGTTGACGTGTTAGAAGCAGGAAAAAATGGGCAAGCTTGAGGATTAGAGCGAGTTTGAAAAGGACCAAATTGTGACGTCTAGACGAATGGGTCGGAGCATCTCCAAAGCTGCAGCTCATGTGTGATGTTCCTGGTCTGCAGTGATCAGTATCTATCAAAAGTGCTCCAAGGAAGAAACAGTGGTGAACCGGCGACAGGGTAATGGACGCCTGTGGCTTAGTGATGCACGTGTGGAGAGAGGGCTGTCCCGTGTGGTCCGATCCAAAAGACGAGCTCGTGTAACAGAGCTCCTGTCTCACTAACAGGTGCCATCATGAAGAGAAGGTGTTATTCACTTCACCTCTCAGTGGTCATAATGTTATGCCTGATCAGTGTATTGTGATGTAATTTAATGCTAATGCAATTTTGTTATTTACCTTGTGGAGTGATTTTGTTGAGTTCCTCCTGATAGAATTCCTCAACTTGTTTTTTCAGATCTGAGAGAGATTTCTTTACTCCATCAAATGAAATTTGCTGATTGACTGTTATGCTGGGTAAGTCCTCACATCCAGGAGATACAGAGAGAGACGGGAATCTCTACAGAGAGGAAACACATAATAGCGAAGGAGATAAGGGTACAGTAGGTGAGGAACGAAGAAATCTCAGACTAAAGACACAAGTATTACTATAAAATTAACTTTATAGAATGTTGCTGTGGTACAGAGCCTCTGAAGATTATACAGTGAGTTTTACCTGAAGGAAATGGATGTGATCGTGTGTATGTGAAAGCTGTTCCAGCTCAGCGACTCTCCTTTCGAGATCAGCGATCTCCTGCTCCAGGTGCATCAGGAGTTGTTCAGTTCGACTCAGATCGGCTTTCTCCTGAGCTCTGATCAGCTCTGTCATTCCCAAGCGTTTTTTTTCCATGTAGCTGATCAGCTCAGTAAAGAATATCTCATTGTCATCTACTGCTGCCTGTGAACTCCTCTGTAGAACACACAAAGACTCAGTGGATTTTAAAGAACTCTTCCTTTTTTCATAGTATTGTCCATTTTGTGTGTGTGTGTGTGTGTGTGTGTGTGTGTGTGTGTGTGTGTGTGTGTGTGTGTTTATGTTTTTTTGGAGAATCTCTCTGTTCACTCCTCACCTTAATATTGTCCACAGTCTGTTTTAGCTCCTGCATCTTTTTCCGCTTCTCCTCGATTATTTGCTGAGATTTTATCTGCTCCACCTGTAACTCATTCTGCGACCAAATAAAATGCATGTCACTGTTTGAATCAGGAGCTGTGTGTCAATGTATCAGTATGCCCATTTACATCAGCCACAAAATCTGAACCACTGCATACACACTCTAATTATTTGGGTGAGAATTTACAGCAAGCATACATATGTTTAAGATCTTCTGGGTCAGTCTATTGAGTGATGGGGTCCCCATAGTCGGGGTCTGGATTTTTTTTAACCAAGTAAAATTATATGCCATTGGTGTTATAATAAAAGTTAACGATGGTGAAGAAATGTTTTGGTTCTACAAATGTTTTGGAATCCCTAGTGCAAAACAGAACCAGGTCAGATCCCCAAAATCCCCAAATCTTCTCCCCAGTTTCTTTTCAGCGAGACACAAACACTGATCCAGCTAAAAATTATGACATTATAACCTAATAACTGGTAAAGTAAATAACACTGATTATCTCTTCGTCATGGCACCTGTTGGCGGGTGTGAACAAGTGAACATTTTGTCCCTAAAGCTGATGTGT
This sequence comes from Silurus meridionalis, assembly GCF_014805685.1. Classification (NCBI taxonomy): domain Eukaryota; kingdom Metazoa; phylum Chordata; class Actinopteri; order Siluriformes; family Siluridae; genus Silurus; species Silurus meridionalis. The sequence continues at coordinate 22,195,436 of NC_060895.1, forward strand.
TAGAAGCAAAAGAAAATAGGTGAGCTTAAGAGCTTTGAGTGAGTTTAACAAGAGCCAGATTGTGACGTCTAGACGACTGGGTCAGAGCATCTCCAAAACTGCAGCTCTTGTTGGCTGTTCCTGGTCTGCAGTGGTCAGTATCGAACAATAGTGCTCCAAGGAAGGAACAGTGGTGAACCTGTGACAGGGTCGTGGGCGGCCGAGGCTTATTAATGCACTGGGAGCGAAGGCTGGTCCGTGTGGTCCAATCCAACAACTGAGCTGAAGAAGTTAACGCTGGTTCTGATAGAAAGGTCTCAATATACACAGTGCATCGCAGTTTGTTGCGTATGGAGCTGCATATCCACAGAGCATTCAATACTAGGCAGGCAGTCATACTGTTATTCCTGATCGTTGTATCATATTTGTGGTTTATAGCAACAGATGAGAAATTAAAAATCCTTAGCAAATTGCAGTTATGTTACATGGTTGTTAAAACAATCATACCTTAGAAAAAATGTTGTTCGATTAAAGGTTTCTGTTGTGCAGTGTGTAAAATAAAGAACATTGCTGGGTGTTGGTTATTTAAAGTGTTCTGACATGTTTAACTCTTCTGACTTGGCACTTGTTCTGACATGTTGAACTGTTCTGAACGACTGATCTTTTCTGCTGAACAAGTTATATATACAATTTGTATCAACTAATTTGAGAAGAGTAACGATGTCATGTTCTCACCTGTTTTTCTGTTCTTTCTGCTATAGTTGAAACTGTATCATGTTGTCTGTGTTTATCCATTGTGCATAAGTAACAGATGAAGCTTTGGTCGGTACGGCAGAAGATCTCGATCGGTTTGTTATGTTTAGAGCAGATCTTCTCTTGAAGCTCTGCACAGGCTTCAACTAACTTGTGCTTCTTGAAAGTCTGAGACTGATAGTGAGGTTGAAGATGATCTTCACAGTAGGAGGCCTGACACACCAGACAGGAATTAACGGCTTTGCGTTTTATCCCGATGCAGGAATCACACTTTACATCTCCAGGTCCGGCGGAACAGGATGCAGAAGAAGCAGCTTGGAGTTCGGCCGTCTTCAGTTTCTCTACCAGTTCAGCCAGCATGTTGTTCTTGCGTAGAACAGGCCTTAAAGTGAAGGTCTCTCTACACTGGGGGCAGCTGTGGAGCCTCCTCTGATTTTCTTCATCCCAGAAGCGATTAATGCACAATTTACAGAAATTGTGGCCACATGGAGTAGTAACTGGATCCTTAAGAGGATCAAGACACACAGGACAGATGAACGTATCCTGATCGATTAAAATACGGTCTTCTGCCATTTTCCTGTTCTCACACACGCACTCAGAATGCAAAGCTAAACAGTTTCGTTTTCCTGTAAAAGATCTGCTTAGTTCTGTTTGTGGTGTAGTGTGACAGAGAGCAGGTGTGGCTTTAAAGAGACAGTGAGTTCAGGCTTGGAGGAATGCATCAAGAAGAATGATTTGATATAAAAATCCCTTTTTTTTAATTCTGAACTGTTATACATATCTTTATTTTATGACCACATATTGCATAGATAGAGAACGCATGAATGGCTTTAAAAAAACAGGAAGGTAATGTACAGAGATCTTTTGCATAAATGCCCTTCCCTTTGACTCCTCAAAACTAATTTTAGTCTAAAACTACATGTTGCAGGGTTTGCTTTGTGATCAGCAATCACAATGTGTTACACACATGGCTCAAGAATAAGCTTTAAGGGGCAAGAAGGGGTTAATAGTTTGATGGATTTATAGTGTTATATTGTGATGTGTGACTTCTGTTGAAGGTCTTGGAGACAACATTCTCAAGACTGTTTTTGAGTGTGCCGTCTTCTAGATCTACTGCCCCACCACTAGTCAAGTCAAGTCAGGTTTATTTCTATTGCGCTTTTCACAACAGACATTGTCTCAAAGCAGCTTTACAGAAACCAACAGTGAAGGTGAATGGTGTGTATTTATCCCTGATGAGCAGCCGTGGCATCTGTGGCAAGGAAAAACTCCCTTAGATGTTATGAGGAAGAAACCTTGAGAGGAACCAGACTCAAAAGAGAAACCCATCCTCATCTGGGTGACATCAAGAGTTTGATCATAGATCTTTCAACAATAAAGAACACTGGAGAGTGAGAACTAACATGAGTACTGGAGTATAAGATATAAGTAAATGTTTTTGTTACAGTCTTTGGTATAAAACTAGGAGCTACTGAGCTCAACATTTTTGATCATCACAGATCCAGCAAAAGCTTCTCCATGACAGAGCCTTTAAGCACTCCAGGAGGTCCAATGTCAAACTAGTTGGATGATAAGCACAATACTGTCTTAGATCTATTCCTAGGAATTCCCCAACATAGAATTATTTCATTCAGTTGCTCTTCAGCTGCTGCTCCAGGGTTCAGTTTGGATGTTGAAAAAGCCTCCATTCACTTTGAGAACATATCTACTATGACAGTAACCTCTACCTTCACTAGGGCTGAATTCAATGAAATCCATCTGCAGGTGTTGAAATAGGTGGTCTGCAGGTGGATGAGCGCTCTGTGAGGTTTTAACTCTTCTGCCTGTGTTGTTTATACACATTATACAACTTTCACAAAATTTTGGGGAATAATAATTGAAGCCTATACCAATGTCGAGATTCTGTCATACATCCCTCATTTTTGATGCACGGTCTAGACCAAGTGTCAATTTATCACAATAGGAGAAAAATGTTCTTGTTAGGCGAGACTTACCGTTGGGGTTATACCAAATCAGGAGTTACACCATCAGGCCATGGTGTGTGATGGGTTACTCAGATAAGGTTAAAAACCCTTTATGTTGTTCAAGTACCAAAATGAAGTGCTACACCAACACATCTACTGTCTGTATGGATGTTCACTGTTTTTACTTCTGCTAATTTACAGGCTTTAGTAAGAGCAACCAATTCTACTGCCTTTGCAGAAAGGTGTGATTTTAAAGGTTGTGCTTCTAGAGTTTCATTTTGTGTCACTACTGTAAACCGCACAAAGTTATTGTCAGATTCTGCATTCCTGTATGCTAACCACAAACAATTCTATGTCTGGATCCTTCAACAGAGTTTCTTTTAAATCTGGTCTGGTGCTGCAACCTTGATTAACAACATTGAGACAATCATGAGGTTCTCCATAATAATAATAGTTGAGATACTGCACATGGCACTACTAGGGTTAGATCACTGAATCCCACCAAATCTCTAAATGCATTTATTGCTTTTTCAGCAGAAAAATATGCAACTAGTCTAAGTTTTTCTACATGTTATTGCAACAGTACAGATGTGATGCACCAGTCTATCTCATCTACTGTTTGAACAAAAGGCCTATTTGGGTTTGGGATTTCCAGGGTTGGAGTATTCTGGAGAGCTCTCTTCAGGAAATCAAAGGCTGTTTAGCCTCTGGTGCCCATGTCAGCATGATCTGTACACACTTCCTATGAGCTATTACACTCAAGGGAGCCTCGAGGACAGCATAATCTGGCATGAACGTTCTGCAATAGGAACATATGCCTATATGACAGATTTTAGAGTAATTTGAATTTTGGGGCAGTTCTTAATCAAATCTATAATGCAACATTTATTTATAGTCCACAGCCCTCAATTAGGTTCGATTTTTGACTCTTCATAGGAAATTGGGGACCTCTGTTCATTGAGGACTTTTTAATTAAAACGGCAAAAATTGGGGGACAAATTTGAAATCAGATATATTTATTATTTTTGGTTTTCGTCTCCAATGATCAAAGAGACTTTTAAAAGCCTATGACAAACTCTTCAAACGTTAGACGTTTGTAATTGAAGTTTTGATCACTGTAGCACCACCATGTGGCAGGTCTCGGTAAGACAACCATCCCTCAAAGTTTAATTTCTCTAGGACGTGCTGATGGCAGCGCAAAAATATTATAATAAAAAATTAAAAAATAATTTAATAATAAATAATTACAATAGAGTTTCACAATTTTGCGTGTTACCCCTTAATGAGTCGAATGGTTGAATAAAGACAAAAACCTTAATCCTATTGTTAAAGTTCTCCAATCAGCTGCCAAAGCAAGTTTCCAGCACATTTTGTAATTGGATAGAAAACAGAGAATGGGCGGGACTTCCGGAGGTGAGGTTACAAATTCAGAGACACACCTGGTGGGAAAAAGCAATAGAGTTAAATGGGATTAAACTGGGGAAAGAAATTTAAAAGTGGAGTTTAACAGGTCAGAAGGAGAAGGTGCTAAGACTGGGACATTATAGTTGTCGGTGTGCAGTTTGCAGGTGTGCATGAGTTACAGATAAGTAGATTTGTCCTAATTGGGATGGTTTCCAATTTATTTGTCAGTTTTGTGCAGCTGTAGGTAAATTATCAGTATGCTGTTATGCAACCCAAACATAATGCAACAATATTGAACAAAAGTACTCTTAATTGAGATTCATTTCATTTCTCAGTTTCACCTGTCATTTCTTAACCCACAACTTCATCTAAGCTATACATTCTTGGCGTGCATTTCTTTTGCAAATATATTTAAAAAATGAAATTTTTACATTCTGACGTTTTAAATTTTTTATCACGTCCTGTCGCAAATATTGTGCACGTTGCACTATTACCTTAATCCACTAGGCGGCGACAAATACCAATTAAATAGTATTATTCTCTGAATCAGACGTCCCTGTCTATGTTTTGTAATTACTTAAGTGATTATCTGTTAGTTTTTTGGGGGGCAGATACCAAATATTTTAAAAGTTTTCATGTGGTATTCTTTAGATTATATTGTTGTGATTTTATTTCAGATAATTCACATGAAATCATGGACCTTTTAAGGAGAAACAAGAAGAAAAAGAGATGCAGAGCCTCAGATGGCTTCAGCAGAAGATTTGAAGGCAAGATGATGGTTTGAGTTTTTATATTGCAGATGACCAGCAGCCATGTTGAACATGCTGAACAGGGGAGAGGTTAACCTGCCTGTAATCATTTATTTGAGCCTTTATAATTTGGCTTGTTGTTATTTTTGTTATGGCCTTAAAATTTATTTATGGTCTAATAATTTATATCATAAACTGCTTGGAAAATTAAATTGCATGAAACGAAAACTCCACCTTTTCATTGCAATTTATTGTCCGAGCAGCAAAGCAACCAGAATTTTTCTTTAATATATTAATATATATTTATATAAAGCATTTTGAGTTGTTTAAATGGATATTAATTAATTCAGATATTACTCTACATTTTAGTGTGTGTTTGTTATTTCTCATAATTATAATAGTTCATTATCTGTGTTCCACTCCAGTGTATATGAATCCTTTTCATGCTTTTCCTCATGTTGTATTCAGATGTTTACAGACTCCAGGATGAGGTTTTGGGAGAAGGAGCGTATGCGGTCGTGCAGACGTGCGTCAGTCTGAGCACGAGAAAAGAGTACGCAGTGAAGGTGAGATCACGCTGCTTTTCAGTATTGATAGGTCTGGAAACATTTTCGAAATTATCAATGATAAGTGTGAAAATAAAGGCCTGACTATTATAAGTAAGTCAAGTTTATTTCTATTGCGCTTTTCACAACAGACATTGTCTCCAAGCAGCTTTACAGAAATTAACAGTTAAAGTGAATGGTGTGCATTTATCTCTGATGAGCAGCCGTGGTGACTGTGGCATGGAAAAACTCCCTTAGATGTTATGAGAAAGAAACCTTGAGAGGAACCAGACTCAAAAGGGGAACCCATCCTCATACTGTGCATGTATTTGCCAATACTAATAGGAATAATATACAAATAATACTTTGAGTGTTTTCTGTCTATGGGTTAAGATCATCAAGAAGAGGCCTGGACTGAGACGAGGACGTGTTTTTAGAGAGGTGGAGATTCTCTATCAGTGCCAAGGCCACAGGTACTGCAAGCTTAGAGGTCATATTACATTTACACACACACACACACACACACACACAATAGCTTGACTGCTGCTTGGTCAGAAGGTATTGATGTAGGTTTAATGTAATTTGATGGAACTTCTTCTTGTCTGCAGAAACATTCTGGAGCTGGTGGAGTTTTTTGAAGAAGACAACAGGTTCTACCTGGTGTTTGAGAAGCTCAGAGGAGGTTTGTCACTCTGCTTTGGCCTTGTTTTGAAACCCATTGCCATTTCAGAGCTTGTTTTCAGACTTGGTTTGTGGTTTTAGGTTCAGTATTAACTCACATACACAGAAGGCAGCGGTTTAGTGAACAGGAAGTCAGCGCTGTGGTGCAGGACATAGCCAGCGCTTTACACTTCCTGCACAGTAAAGGTCAGTCCCATATCTAAATCACATATCGCAAAAAGAATCACTGATTTCTGACACAAAAAAACAGGTTAAGCAGAAATGTAAAGGTTTGAACTGTGGAAAGAAAATTTCATTCAAAGCCGGAAATTATTGATTATTACTGTGGATTATTTGACAGTTGACCCTTTTATCATTATTTATTTTTTAAATTAAACTAGTTAATCTAGTTTTTTTATTTATTAAACAATGACCCTGATTAAGGATAAAATATTTACTGAAAGAAATAAATCAATTTTATAATAGTTCCTTTTTTTTAAATAACGATGTAATTTTCTTAATGAATTATATTTATATTTACTGTATATAGAATTTCAATTACAGATGGTTCCTGAGTTATGATGGTTGGACTTATGAACTTGTGAACTGGTGCACGTTTATACAGTACTGTAAATTGCACCATTTTGCTAAATGATATACTGTAATTTGTTAAATTATGACCAAATTACAGTATACTACCCCCATACTGATCACCAGTATTTAAGACTCCTGGGTAGGACAGGCCGTGTCTCGACTTAGGATATTTTTAAGTTACATTATGATGGGGTCACCAGAGCACAAGTGTTTGGCTAAAAAATTATCAAATATTTTATAAAAATGGAGTAAATCAAAATGAATGCAAAACACTTTATTATATTGATTAAATTCAGTAATCAATTAAATTGGCACAAATAAAATTTAATAAATAGAAAAACGTAGTTTACATTTGTTAGACCCCATTTGGGTAATACAGGGGTGTGTGTTTTACATTTAATAATTCTTTTGCTAAAGATATGATCTACTTAACTGTTTTTATTTCAGCGTACTTTAACAAATGTCTTCATTCCTTCCATCCTTTATTCATTCACTCATTCAATCTTGAATCCAAAACAAATCGTGCGTGCGTGGGTGGGTGCGTGCGTGCGTGTGTGTGTGTATATACATACACACACACACACACATACTGAACAAAATTATAAACGCAACACTGTTTTTGCTCCATTTTAAACTCAAAGATCTAATACCTTTTTCTTTGTACACAAAAGGCCCATTTCTCTCAAATATTGTTCACAAATCTGTCTAAATCTGCTTTAGTGAGCACTTCTCCTTTGCTGGCGTATCAAGATGCTGATTAGACGGTATGATTATCGCACAGGTGTGTTTTAGGTTGGACACAATAAAAGGCAGCTCTAAAATGTGCAGTTTTATCACACGGCATGATTCTACAGATGTCGCATGTTTTGAGGGAGTGTGCGATCGGCATGCTGACTGCAGGAACGTCCACCAGAGCTGTTGCACGTGAATTTAATGTTCATTCCTCTACCATAAGCCGTTTCCAAAGGCTTCTCAGAGAATTTGGCAGTACATCCAACCATCCTCACAACCGCAGACCACGTGTAACCCCACCAGCCCAGGACCTCCACATCCAGCATCTTCACCTCCAAGATTGTCTGAGACCAGACACCCAGTCAACCAAACAATCGCTTTGCATAACCAAAGAATTTCTCCTAAAACTGTCAGAAAGCATCTCAGGGAAGCTCATTTGATTCTTGCCGTCCTCATCCTCATCCTCATCTCCACCCGACTGCAGTTCGTCATTGTAACGGACTTCAGTGGGCAAATGCTCACATTCGATGCCATCTGTCACTATGGAGCGGTGTTCACTCTTCATGGATGAATCCCGGTTTCCACTGTACAGGGCAAAATGCGTGAGGCAAATGGTGGTCACATCAGATACTGACTGGTTTTTGGACCCCCAATACAGTAAACCTGCATGTTTTATCATGGCCTTTTTTTTGTGGCCAGGTTAAAGCACACCTGTGCAATAATCACGCTGTCTAATCAGCATCTTGATATGCCAGCAAAGGAGAAGTGCTCACTAAAGCAGATTTAGACAGATTTGTGAACAATGTTTGAGAGAAATATGTCTTGTATACATAGAAAGTCTTCTCAGCTCATGAAAAATGGGGGCAAAAACAAGAGATGCGTTTTATAATTTTGTTGTGTGTGTTTTGTATGTTATGTATGTATATGTGTACATGTTATGTATGTGTGTGTATGTATATGCGTGTGTGTGTGTGTGTGTGTGTGTGTGTGTGTGTGTGTGTGTGTGTGTGTATGTATATATATATATATATATATATATATATATATATATATATATATATATATATATATATATATATATATATATATACACACATACACGTGTATATGTATGTGTGTATTAAATAAATATTTCTAAATGTTTCAGTACATGCAATCCTTTTTACATGCGGAACATACGTAGTTAAAATCAAAAACATTTTAAAAGAACGTGGCAGACCAAGTTTTTTCAATTGCATTTCTTTTTAGTATTTTTACATTTAAACATTCACAACAATGCCAGGGGTATACAAAAGTAACTATTGTTAGCAGTGTCACTGTGGCTACTCACCCCGTACTGGAAATCGGATTTCTTTTGTGCAAAACGCTGAAGAATCAATAGCGCTAGCATTAGCTTTTAACATAGCTAGCGATATAGATTTAATAGTCAAGATTTTTAATAGTTACATAAATAGTTATATGCAGGAAACAACTTGCAGTGAAATGACGAGTGGAAAGAAAACTTGTGGAATCTGGAATCCATAGAGCTGTATGTATAAGGGCTGTCAATTTATTAAAATATTTAATCGCATGATTGTCGTGAGTTAACTCGTGATCAATCGGACATTTTAATGTTAACTTTAAATTTAAACTTTTAAAGTTTTTAATACTGTAATCAGCATGAGCATGGACACACATGGGTGCTTTATGCAAATTAGTTTTAGTGAAACCAAACTCAACATAGAGCATGAAGACAATATTCCTGTAAATGTAAAATAATTATGGCGTTTTAAATTACGTAAATGATCAGGACACCAAACTGAACTTTTGCTGTGTTTCCACACGGACGGTTTTGTGCATCATGGCAGATTTTGCTGCTTGTTTTGAGACTTGGTGCATCAGTAAAACAAAGGGTTAGTGATTAAAAATAACGTTTTGGTGAAGTTTATTTATTCGTTTGTATGTGAGAAAAAATAAATGTTGCAGTGCAGTTAAAATTTTTATATTATATTTTCAATAAAAATGGTCAAAAAGCAAACTGCTTTAAACGTGCGTTATTTAATTTAGTGTTATTTTTTTATTTTTTCATTTTCCTTATTTGTACATACTCTAATACTCTAGTTTTTTGTTGTAGGAATGGCGCATAGAGACCTGAAGCCAGAGAATATTCTCTGTGAGCGCACTGACAGGGTGAGTGAGATAAATTTGGCGAACTGGAGATGAAAACTTTAACATGATGTATAACGAAAAAGGGCATCAGGAGTTAACACCACCAGCTTTGAGTAAATTCATGGCACAGAGGCATGCAGTCATTCTCTCTTAACCATTTATTTATAAAAACATGTCAGCGATTTATCTCCGTTATTTAGAGCAGCAGAATTCTAGATCCAACAAGCTGTTTATGAAATAATAAACTTAAGTGTTATGATCCATTTAGTCAGTTTTGCACTGCACACATCAATGACTGCTTTAACTTGTAAATGCTAAAAGCACAATAGATATAAGTGGAATAAGTTAATAATCCATGGCATTTTATTTTTCTCTACTGCATGATGAGGTTAATAAAAGCCTGAGATGAAGCAAAGTGGTGTAGGGCTCACCTAGCTACAAATTATTTCTATATCTAACTTCAAATTTCATGATGTGGAGTGTAAGGAATAATTAGCCAGTTGTTCATGATGCTTTTTTTCCCCCCTTAAATAACTTACTGACTATTTTTAGTTCTTTCTTCTCTACAGATGTGTCCAGTGAAAATCTGTGATTTTGATCTGGGCTGTGGGATGAAGCTGAGCAATGACAGTGACCTGATCTCCACTCCACAGCTCCTCACTCCGGTAAACACCATACACACACACACACACACACACACACACAAGCGTTTACAATTCTTATTTGTACAGTACTATCAGATAACTGTTTAGATGGTTAGAAAATAAAATCTCTAAAACAAGCCTGATTGAAAACTGATTGGCTTATTCAAGCATTCTCTATTGTGCAAAAAAGTAAAAGTTTCTGCGTAACCTCACTGCACATGTGAGGGGAATCTAGAAACAGTCCAACACACAGTTCAATTAAGTAGAAACAGTTTTCCCCACTACACCACACACAACGCACTTCTTCGGACTAATTTAGCTTAAAATGCACAAACAAATTGCACAAATTTGCTCTTGTATAAACATTTAAATATAAATATTCATTATATTTTTAAAGTACAGCTATAACGTATACTGTGCTGTATTTCAGTGTGGCTCAGCGGAGTACATGGCCCCCGAGGTGGTGGAAGTGTTTAATGAGGACCTGGGGGTTTACGATAAACGCTGTGATCTGTGGAGTCTCGGCGTCGTCCTTTATATCCTGCTGAGCGGATCTCCTCCGTTCACTGGTCACTGCGGGACTGGGTGTGGCTGGGATCATGGGCAGCCATGCTACGTCTGCCAGGTGTGTAATATCAAACAGATACTTGAGATTTAATAACCGGTGATGTATGTAAGTCTGACGTGCTGAGACTGTCTGAAGTGTAGCTACGGTTACCATCCTGAAATGTATCAGGTTTCTATAATTGCTATAAATGTTTGAGAAACTGAATCAGCACCAACATCTTCTCACCAATCAGAATCTAGACAACTACACTACTATTTTTATTTTTTATTTTGTTCCCCCACCACCCCATCCAGAGCATGCTGTTTGAGAGAATTCAGGAAGGAAAGTACGAGTTTCCTGAGAAGGACTGGGCTCACGTATCTGCCGAGGCCAAAGACCTCGTCTCCAAGCTATTAGTGCGCAATGCTAAACAGCGGCTCAGCGCTGACCAGGTCCTGCAGCACCCTTGGGTCCAAGGGGTACGAGTATTCACCATGACACCTATCTTCATTTTTGTTTAATTATATGATGTGGAGCTGGATTTGTTGCCCACTGCCCAGAGTTTCTTGTAATTTGTCATGAAAACGATAATACTAGACTGAAAGGTCTCCGTATCCTTGTTAAGTGCTAATTTCAAAGCACTCTGACTCGCTTTCTAGCCATTGCTACCTCTGTAAAACAACGAAGTCAGTCATCATAGTTAGCTGTAAGGCTTATCTTTTAATAAAAATGGGAGTTAACATGGTAGATAGATATGATCAGCCTGCTGGTTTGTCTGTAGATGTTTTCCCATTAGCTAGCCTTGTGCTAATGCTTCTGTGTGAATTAGCAGTTTAAAATCTCTATAGACAGGTCAATGTATGTATTCATTTATTTACATTTGTATGTATAGATGTATGCAAGCTCTGTTTTTTTTTTTTTTTTTTTTTTTAATGTGTAATTAGTGTGTACATTTATTTTTTTTTTCTTCCCAGGATGCCCAAAAAACACCTACTCTAAACTCAGGGTGAGTTCATATCACGATCAAGTGTGTTATATTAATTTAATAAAAGCTGTTAAAGAGGAGACTTTTGTACTGTAGGACTACCTCAAGGGTTAATTCTTGGTCCATTTGATGTTCTCTTGCATCAGAGGCTGTTTGTTTAAAAGCAGGGATCCTATCACCCCTGTTATATTACATCACATACTTAATACTAAACACCTTAATATTTTTGTGACATTAAAGAACTGATGTCTTTTGCCTACTTTCTTCTTTCAGCGAGTCGAGTGTCCAGGACCTTACTTTTTTCACCACTCAGGTGTTAGCTGTGAATCGACAGGTGATCCAGCAGGAGGCAGAGGAAGAATTTCAGAAGGACAGGACCTCGTTCGGCGTCTGTTCCTCTCTGCTCCGATCTGCATCTCCAAGCTCACTGTCTCGGTCTCGCCTCTACAGATCACGTCTGGCTCAGCAGCGCAAGGAAAGCAGAAGTCACCTCCTCAGCCCTCTGCTCACGGTCAGAGGTGGCACCTAGCATCTCTTCATGACCAAGACAGTGTTGTACCTCAACTATCTGCTGAATTTTAAACAAGATTAAATGCTGTGGGATTCTGTAGAAAATGTAGCACTACAGAACAGAACCACAAACTGCCCCAGAAGCATTAAGTTATAATAATGTTTCCTGATGAAATGAAGATTGAGTGAAGCACAGTGTTTAATCTAAACAAAATTTACGTTAATCCCGGAACAATATCTGATTGTCCCGCAGGCTGACATTTAATCATTTTTTTAACATTATTTAAATTTTTTTACATCCTTAATTTTTCAACCTTAGTTCTAAGAAAAGGAAAAAGATGATATAAAAATCAGTTCTACTGCAGTTTTCTTTTGTGCCAAGTCAGGGATTTGATCAGAATTTATTATATATATTTATATAAATGTTCTAACCATTTTTATTATTTTTAATCATTTTTAAATTTTTTTATTTATTAACCTATTTTGCACTTTTTTTTATTTTTGACTTTTTTTCACCTCATAGTGCCTGTATGTTTGGTATGGATTTTTTTTGTTGTTGTTTTTTCCCCTCTTCCTCCTCCAGATTACTTAAAGAAAAAACAACTTTCCAACAGTTGAAGATGCAAAAATAACACTGATGTTGATGTTTTACATACCGGCATCATTTTTATTCAGAATTCTCACCGTCTATGCATCACGCTACGTTGTGTTCCTGCACTGGGGTATTGGAAAACATTTTAAATATTATTCTTGGAGAGACTTTTTTTCCCTCTTGTTTTTTTTATTTTTTTATGCTCCAGTGTAAATCTTGATACAACAATTTATTGAAGATACTAATTTACTACTAATTCAAGGGACTTAATGATTGTTGTATTTGTTTGGGGGTAAAACATCCAAATAAAGGGCACAAACAATTCAAAATCTGATTCCTCCAATTATTATAAAAAAGTTTTTATAGTTAATTTATTAATTTCTTACTGCATTAATAATAAAAGTGAAACATACTTGATGCTCAACAGATTCACTTTTCAACTATCATGAAGATGCAGCTATTGATTTTATTATAACTTACGTTGAGCATTTTAAAGTATAAAAAAGTATTATAAAAATTGTATTATAAATTTTTGCTAGAAAAGTTAATAGAATATATAAAAATTTAAATATTTTAAATTCTTTGCTAAATACAGTATACCGAATATGTTACACATTTAAATGAGAATGCACCCTAGTACTGTGAACCCTTGGAAAAAAAATAATGGTAAATTGTTGTAGATTTCTTTATTGGCCAATAACAATCCAAAAAAATTTAAAGGGATTATCAAGAACTAAAATTAATTTAAAAGGTTGTAGGTGAAACTCTCACTGCTAAAGAAGGAAATAAATCCCACCCGAGACCTAACGGGTTTTCTTCAACACCATGCTCAGGGTGCAGATGAGGAAAAGTGCAGTCTTTCCCAATAAGTACCACAGAGGTGCGTTCCCTATAGGAGACAAAAACATACTAGAGTTACTTCAAATTCCTTCACCATGGCATCTCATTTACTATTATTACAAAAATGTTTTTTTTTTTTTTTTTAAATGTACTGTAGATGAATAAAAATTAAGACTCTACATATCCAAATGTAGTGAAGGAAAAGTTTCCCTAAATGGAAATACTTTGATAAAGTCCACTTATGTAACATAACAAATAAAAAATAATTTAAAGACAATTACTGTGATTTTAAATAATTTCTTTTCAGAAATACACTATATGGGCAAAAGTACATGACACCCGACTTTTCCAGGCATATTTAGTTCTTCCCCCTCAAACTGTTACCATAAAGTTCTTTGCTGTAGAATAAAATGCTTCATTCACTTGAACTAGGAGTCTCAAACCTGGTCCAGCATGGTTATGCCCCTATACAAAACCCAGCTCCATGAAGTTATGCTTTACATGGGTTGGAGTGGAAGATCTCCTACTATAGAGCCCCTCAACCGTACTAAACCCTACCCCAGGCCTCCTCACCTCACCTACATCAGTGCCTAACTTTATTAACACCCTCGTGGCTGAGCACACATCTCCACAAGCACACACTAAAATCTAGTGGAACATTATCCCATAAGAGTGGACGTTATTATACCATCTTAGGTAGTTTTTCCTGGTCACCACTGCCTAACTCATGAATGTAAAACTTAAAAGGGATAAACTCACATGGACCTATTTATACATTCCAAATGTTATATTTGTAATCTATTTACTTATGTAAAGTTGCTTTGGGACAATGTTAATTGTTATAAGTGCATTTATACAAATAACATTTAAATATATCAGCAAATGGGAACTAAATGTGGAACAGTCAAAAAAACATGTTCGAATCTCATGGTCAGGTGTCTACAAACTTTTCACCATATATTGTATCTAACATAATCTAATATTTTCCCTAAATTTTAATCACAATAAACCAAATCTAAACTTATTATACCTGTTTCTATTTCTTGTATTGTTTTATTAATCAATGTATTTTTGTTTATATCTATACTACTACATCACTACGTTGAGGTGTATGTAGTTATTTGGTTAATGTAAATCTTTAGTATTTCCCCTGCAAAGATTTTGTTTTAAGCAGTGCTGTTAGTTCTATGATAATTTTTATGTATCAATAAGGTTAATATTATGCTTCACTAATGCTGAAGGAAATGAGATAAAACTCTACTCACATGAAAATGGTGCCTTGCAAGCGGACTTGACTTCGGAAGACATCTCCGTCAGAGGTGTGGCTGCAAACCACAGGTTTAGATCAATGATTTCATTCACAGGTTATTCAACAAGGACGTGTACAGCAATTCAAATATGTTTATTGAATGTGTATGGAAGGAGTCTCCAGTTTAACAGTCGCTTTGTCAGAGGTCAAGCTGTTACAGCTTCAGAACAGAGGAGTTTACAAGCTACATTGTTTTGTCTTGAGAATAAATTGAGGTTGGTAAGAGAACAATAATTTAACACTGTTATACGGTAGAACTGTACACTGTATGGACAAATGTTTGTGGAGACCTGACTAAGACTGGTATGTGCTTCTTTTTGAACATCCCATCCCACATTTAGTTCCTGTTTGCTGATATAATAACCTTCACTCTTTTTGGGAAGATGTTCCAATAGATTGTGGATTGTGCTTTTAGAGATTTGTGAGATTCATTCAGCTCTATAGCAGGCCACTAAATATCTTCCACTCCAATGAAAAGCATATTTTATTAATATCAAGGGGAATATTTAAAAACGACTCCAACCAAAAAACATCCTGTAGAACTGTTTGCCTCTGAATTTGTGGTAACAATTTGGGGAAGAACCACATGTGGCTGGAAAAGTCAGGTGTCCCAATACTTTTGTCCATATCTTAAATGTGGATTTAAATAAATATAATATAAGTACAATGTGCACAATTTAACACAAGCACAGGAGTGCATGAGTAATGAATGTTGGATTATGCTCTCATAAGGAAATAAGGTGAAAACAGGAAGTCGTCTTAATCACACCATTATTCTACTCCAACAGCATCATCTTGTTACACTGACTGCAAATTGTAGGTAAATGCAGACTGTTGCTTACCTGTCACGTTATACTTGTCTTTCAGGGTTTGCTCATCTGGTTTGACTGAAATAAAAAAAACAGAAATGTGAACAACACACACTTTTAGCACTTTTAGTGATTTAGCCTTTATTTTGCATAGCAGGGTAATAGGAAGTGTTTCTGATTTGCATATTCATACAACCTCAATTAAAAAAAGGTTGCTGTGTAAAATGTAAAAATCAAAGAGGATGCATTAATTTGGGAATCTCATTAACCCACAATCAATTCACAATAGATCATGGAGACTGTGAAACTGAGAAAATGTATGATTTTAAGGAACATTTATGCTGAAACTTTCACAATTTGTACTGTAGATGCAGTTTTCTGCCAAATGATGAACCTCTGCCCATCTTCTGAGAAACTATGATACACTTTAGTGCCCAGTCATGTAACTTATCTGTTGCTAATAAACCTAATTTCTATTGTAGTATTGCATCATATCTCCAAAAGGGTCTTTAGTTTTATCAGATTTATAAAAGAAAGATACAGCCGACAACTTCCCTTAACCCTATGGAACACCTTTGGGACACTGACTGCACCCCAGGTGTCCTCACCTCACCTACATCAGTACCTGACTTTACTAACACCCTTGTGTCTTAATCAGGTTCATTTTCCTGGAGTAAAGATTATTATACCAGCAACTGGGGACAATTTGAACCAGAGTATTTTTTTTCATAGACTTCTCAAGTTTTATTTGTCACATTATAATGCGTGTGCTCTGAAATAAAATTACTCACCAACATTAATATGTATAGAGGAAATGACATCAAGAGGCATGCTCTGGCACTTGTAATGTCCCGAGTTGTCGTGTTGGACTGCAGGAAAGATCAGGAACAGAACGATGGTGTGTTTGGATGCTGGACAATCTCTGGACAAACTCAACTCGCTCAGCAGCTCCTCGTTTTTCAGCAGCTGGACTCGGTGACTTGTAGTGAGGCAGGTGAAATTACAGGTTATGTTGAAGCGCTGCCCAAACATCACGTTCACAAACCCGTTCTGGGACATAGAGACTGAGCGTGGACACTCGTCTGGAATGATCAGCATTAAACACAAGAGTATTGAAGAGGAGTGCAGTGATAACATGCAGCAAAAATTTTTTTATTTTCCTTACAAGAGTAATTATTTATGAAGTCAATAACAGGAAATTATTTCTACCCTGTAGTTTTCCCCTACATCATTCTGATAACATAATTCATCATAGTTATTGAGAATTAAATGACTTAGCATAGTCATAAAATTACAGTGGTGATATATTTCTGTATTATAATAAAAGATGGATGGATGGATGGATGGATGGATGGATGGATAGTCACATTATACATCCCAGAAGGAAAGAACAGAGAGTTTAATCTATACTAATGCAATTTAAATGAGAGATGAAAATTAAAGACATTACAATATAAATTATAATAGTCATGAATAGAGGTAAAATATTAAATTCTATTATATCAATAAATATAATACCAATTATAGTGCGTGTCAAAAGTGTGGAAACTTCGATTCGCTTATGGTTTCTGAGACACATGTATGTTCCTTGTGTTTCTATGCAACAAACTGAATTGCAACTGTGAATGACTGGAAGAAGGTTCTGTGGACAGATGAGTCCAAATTCAACAATTTTGTCAAAAAACGTAGGAAACGAGAGAGTAGGTGTTCGCAGACCGCCTCACACCCACAGTCAAACATGGAGGTGGAAGTTTAATGGTTTGGGGTTGTTTTGGATCAGGGAAGGTTGGAGACTTAATCCGGGTGAAGGAAAACCGTCTCAACATGGCTTCCATTTCATATTTAAACACCATGCAATTACCATCTTCAAACTCTTAAATGACCTAGTTTGTTGCATAAAAATAAAAGAAACATTCACATGTTGCTCAAAAACCATTAAAGACCATAAAAGTGCATCTCATTGTTTCCTTTTGGACTCCTCACATACAGTATTATGTATATTTGAAGAATTTCTACCCTATAAACACCTTCATGAGTCAACAAAGAAAATGGGAAATATATAATCTGTTTTGTAATAATTACACTATCGTAGATCGGAATGATTTAGTTTAATTAAATAAATTAACTAATTAATTAAAGTCTTGATAAGAGATGCCCATACTAGGGCCATATATGAGACAATGACATTCGAAAAACCATTGAAAAATGAAAGTCCAGCTTCATGTCGTTCACTAGAAGTAATTTATTAGCCGTATCAGCCATTGAACTTTATTGTACAATAAATTGGATTGTTTCTGTTTGTATTGTAAGTTTTACTGAACTGGAAATTTGTTTTGAAAATAAAATGTATTGATTAAGCAGATTACAGAGTTATTATTTACTTATTTATGTTTAAATGTTAAGAAATCATAAATGAGAGAAGCTTTTCTTTACTACTTTAATTGCAATATGTTTAGTACAATGCAACATTTATTTCCAGCCCATGGCTCTTAATCAAGTTTTCATAGAAAAATGTTTTGGCTCCTCTGATCTAGATTTACATTTAATCTGTGGGGTCTTTGTTTACACTAAACTTGTATATTCTGATCTGGGTGTAAATACAACATCTAAATTTGTTATACTTTTATAATACATTTCAACTGAACCTGTAATTAAGGCTTATGCTGTGAATAAGTATCTAAAATTAAACAGGTCTGTTAATTATAATCTAAATTAGAAATTAATTATAAATTAGGATAACTTGTAATTTAGGATTTAGGTTGAAACCAAACCCCAGCATTAGGTTTAAGCATAAGTTTAAGCAGTAAATTATGATTTAACACTCAGTTTTAAATAAAGTCTAAATTGGGAGATACATTTTAAACATAATTGGGTAATTGATCTATTCCAACCCTCAAACTGTTCATTTAGGATCTACGACCAAATTAGAAAAGTGTATGTAAATCTGAATTCAAAACACACCATAATAAATTAGGATTTAATTTCGCTGTAAATGTGAACTGGTGAATTACAGTAAAAGCATAAACTAAAAAATCTAGATTTCAATGTCTGAATAAAAGTCTGGAATTACCATCAAGCTTGTTTTTTTCGTTTTTTTACTCAAATGCAAAGAAAGAAAAATTAAACTCATCCAATTGAGACTCACCTTTGGCATTGCAGGGAAACGGGATTAGAAAAACAACCATGAAAATCCACATGATTGGATTTTTTGGAATTTGTTCAAACTTTAATATAATAGCAAAGAAATGACTTTGATAGAACTGACAGAGTACAGACACAGGATGTGACCAGTGGAGGCTTTGTGTGTTTATCAGCTGATTTAACAAAGAGATAAAGGGGGAAAAAAAGTAATTTTCCTGCTTAAACTCATTTCATACGTGTGCTTTTTTTTTATTGTTTAATCCAGTATATAAGAAAGAGCAACTTTGGGAAATGAGCCCACCAGACAGTGTGATGATAATTTACAGGTGCATCTCAATAAATTAGAATGTTGTGGAAAAGTTTATTGTGAATTAATTCAATGCACACAGACTGAAGTAGTTCAAGTCTTTGGTTCTTTTAATTGTGATGATTTTGGCTTAACAAAAACCCACTAATTCACTATCTCATGGGGTGAAGGAATAGAGGATAGAGGAGAAAGGGGAAAGGGATTGAGGATGGAGGAGAAAGAGATGAAGGAATTGAGGGTGGAGGAGAGAGGGGTAAATGAATTAAGGATGGATGAGAACTGGGTAAGGGAATGGAGGATGGAGGAGAGAGGGGTGAATAAATAGAGAATCGAGGAGAACTGGGTAAAGGAATGGAGGATGGAGGAGAACTGGGTAAAGGAATGGAGAATGGAGGAGATAGGGGTAAAGGAATGGAGAATGGAGAAAAAAAAGTGTGAATGAATGGAGGATGGAGGAGAACTGGGTGAGGGATGGAGAAGAGAGGGGTGAAGAATTGGAGAAGGACAGAGAGAGAGATGGAGGAATTGAGGATTGACAAGAATTGAGTGGAGGATGGGGAATGGAGGATGGAGACGATCGGGGTGGAGGATGGAGGATCGAGGAGAGGGGTGAAGGAATAGATAATTGGAGCTAAGATAAATGGAATAAAGGGGAGATGTGCAGTATAGAACATGAAGGAAAATGGATGGACAAGACGAGATGGAGAAAATGCAGGATTCAGCGATACAGGAGATACATATGTAGGAAAGAGAATGGAGATAAATGGATGGGGGAGATGAATGAAAGCTGAAGTAGCTTTTATTATGTACAGTATATGTAAAGAAATGCAGTAGTGTGTATACAGTATACTTGGAGACTCCATGTTTCTTTCATTATTGTAGTACTACTGAAAGTAATTCCATAAATGTTATATTGTATTTTGGCCAGGCTTTAATTAGACCTCTCCAGAACATCCACCTTACACCCTGTGTTAGCGTTGTGTTTGGGGTCTCTTTCTATTTGTAGTGTGAATTTCTGCCCAATTTTAAATGTTTTACCAATTTGATCAGTTTCTTTCTAAATGTCCTCGTACTTGAATCCATTTATCCTCCTGCTAATCTTGACATGTCCTTGTAGATTGGAGAATAGAGGCGAGAGAGAGATAAAAGAATAGAGGATGGAGGCAAGAGGGGTAAAGTAATGGAGGATAGAGAAGAATGGGTGAAGGAGTCCAATCGTCACTGTCTAAAATATAATTAAGAAACTGCACTGTTTTTTTAGAGAAACTGCTGAAGTATGCAAGATGGAAGAATCACCAGAAGGAAACACTACTTGCCACCTCTACATTTTGCTGTGGTCTGTACAGTTAAAAATTGAATTCTTTGACTGAAACAAAGTTATGAGAAGTTTGGAGAAGAAAGGGGCAAAAGATCATATTGTAAATTAGACATTAAAACTCGAGGCCCCATTTACCTGAGTTGCCACTTATTTTGACAATAATGTATATTGAGTTATTTTCAGAGGACAGTAAATCTGTACTGCTATACAAGCTGCACATTGATAGGCTAAAATATACCCAAGTTTCATTTCTATTGTATTGTTACTTAAAAAAAAATACACTATGGATGCTGAAATGTGAGGAACTATATATATATATATATATATATATATATATATATATATATATATATATATATATATATATAATTATTACTTGATTATTATTACTTGATTTGTTTCATATTTTAATTTTAATTTCTGATCGAATTTAAGTTCCCTATAGGGATTTTCACGTAGATTTTTCCCCGGAGTGGATCTGCTATTCACAGAGACGCTCTGCGGCGCTTCTCCAGCGTAAGGCCCGGCACAGGAGCCGGAGGCTGCGTAAGAAACCTGGCGCCTGCAGCCGAGCGGTGACGGGTGGCCAATGCTGGAGAAAATGGAAAAGGCTTCAAGACATTGGGCATTAAAAACGACGCGGATGGGACTTGTTATAAACGTATAACGCGCGATTATAGGTAAGAAACGATCTAATCTGTTCGGTCATGTGTACAGCTGACCGATTCGAAATTTTCATATCGTGATCTTTTTATTTTTTTTTTGCATATAATGTATTTAAGGAGTTGCCCGGTACTAAAGGCTATTTGACCTTATAGGTCTCTATTACGTTATCTATAATTTACAATACTACGAAGGAGTTAATTTTTATTTGTAACATCTTTATTCGGTTTCCAAAAATACCTAGTTGCCATTTTTTGCTTTCTCTTTATTGATTAGCAAAGCTTTCTCTTTTCCCTATCCGTATTCAGGAAAACTCCGCCTTCCAGTATACGATTGGATATATTATCGCCGCTCTGTTTTCTGATTGGGTAGTATATTTTTATACCCGACGTATTAACCAATCCCGTTCTAGGAGGCGGGTTTTGTTGAAAACGGATGGCATGTAAATAAATGATGCTAGTCTGAACTTTGCTAGTTTATCAAATCCGTGGGCCACATATGAATGCAAAGTGAGTTCAGATAATGTTAACACTCTGTTTTATGTTTAAAAACAAATTATGGAAAAAATTATAGTTTTTTTTTAATCGATATATGTACTTTAATTGGAAATGTCGCTAATATTTTATTTATTTAACTTTAGAAGGCTGGAATTGTTATGCTAGGTGCTTAGCTGGTAAGTCTGAGACCAACAGCTTGGAGTGAGTTGGATTTATTAAATTGTTTGATGTGTTTTGGTGTTAACATTTATTTTATTTTTTAAATAAGCAGTTTAGATTGCTGTAACATAAAATAGAGGCAAAATTAATTGGCGTGTGTGTGTGTGTGAGTGTGTTGCTAACCGGCCTTTTAGTCAAACCTGTTATATAAGTTACCTCGTTCAATTTTCTTTTTTTGAAATGAAAATATTAATGAATATCACCAAATAAACAAATAACACCTCATAATTAACCTTAAACAAGAAATCTGTGGGATATTTATCAAGCATTTGGAACTTTTTCTCCTTCATACATGTCTGGACATGTTGACTTTTTTTGGTGCATCAATCCATCTGTCTTACTGTCCATCCATCCATCTGTCCATCCTTTCTACAATCCATCTTTCAATCTGTCTATCCATCCATCCTACAATCCATCAATCTTACCATCCATCTATCTTACATCCATTCATCTTACCATCCATCTCTTACTATCTATCCATCCATCTGTCCATCCTTTCTACAATCCATTTTTCAATCTGTCTATCCATCCTACAATCCATCCATCTTACTATCTATCTATCTTACTATCTATCCATCCATCTGTCCATCCTTTCTACAATCATTCTTTCAATCTGTCCATCCATCCTACAATCCATCAATCTTACCATCCATCTATCTTACTATCTATCCATCCATCTGTCCATCCTTTCTACAATCCATATTTCAATTTGTCTATCCATCCATCCTACAACCCATCCATCCGTCTGTCCATCCTTTCTACAATCCATCTTTCAATCTGTCTATCCATCCATCCTACAACCCATCCATCTTACTTTCCATCCATTTATCCATCCATCTTACTATCCATTCATCCATCCTTTCTAGAATCCTTTTTTCAAGTCATCTATCCAGCCATCTTACTATCCATCCATTCATGCATCCATCCATCCATCTGTCCGTCCATCCGTCCAAGCTTTTAATATGATTTATGTAACAAGTAATGGAATAAATCGAGGTGATAGAAGATCTCCGGATCTGCAGCAGCTTATATTTTCATATTTGGGGATTTGAAGCCGTGTCCACTTTATAGATCCACTTTAAGGCCTGACTGACGAAATAATCAACACAAATGGGATTTAAGACACCTACTGATGATAATTGCATGTTACCTGACATGAAATTCTTTGCTCCTGCAGAGAAAGGCTTGTGTTTCTGCTAGGTAGGGGTTGTAGGGATTCCAAAAAGATATTTATTGGGAAATTGTTGTATAAGGGGAACAAAGCACTAAGTTTAGGGTCCCAGCTCGATGCATGGTTGATTGTTGAGAAAGAAGCACATATATAGCTGGACAAATCTCCATACCTTTGTCTATATAGTGTATATCAGGGACAATATGATATTACCTAAATCTAATGGAGGGATAAACTCTGAATTGTCTGATACAGGGACGGGGTGATACAGACTTAAAACTTCATTGTGATGTTTCATTGTATTTTATGAGGTAACGAATGTTGCCTTGTGGTTCTTATGAATGTTTCAATAGAATCTATAATCTATAGAAGGAGATCTTCCACTCCAACCCATGTAAAGCATATCTTAATGGAGCCGGCTTTGTGCACAGGAGTATTGTCATGCTGGCACAGGTTTGGGTCTCCTAGTTCAAGTGAAGGGAAAATTTACAACCTGTACAATTGTGTGCCTTCAACTTTGTGGTAACGGTTTGAGGAGGAACCACATATGGCTGGAGAAGTCCCTGTACTTTTGTTGAACAAACCAATCAAAGGTTTCCCATCAGGTTTATAAAAATTTTTTGATCATTTTTCACCTTCAACGTTTTTATTTCGTTTTTTTGTTATATTTTGCTTTGTTTTTTTTCTCCGATGTTTGTTCTTGTCTTGCGGTTCTTTGAGAGCTTTAATCTGATTGGCCAGTAGATTTTGAAAGAAAAGTAAACAACAACAAAAAAAAACATCTGTTGAAATCTGTTTTATTTTCTACTCCAGATGCTCGTAAAGGTCCCCTGAGGAATGAGCGACACAGTTTCACCCAATCACCAGGAGGGGGCGACGAGAATGGAATCCTGGACAAGGTCGCGTCTCAAATCCAGTAGCTAGGACCAAATCCTGGATCAGAGGGGGGACAAGGATGCTGCTTTGAAACTTGGAATATCCTAATTTTTTTTTTTTTTCTTTTTTTTTTTTTTCTTTTTTAACTGGATGATATTTTGGTGACTGAACACATATAGACGCTTATAATACGCTTGAAGCTTAAAAAGTTTTCTTTTCATAGTCTATCCTCCTCCTCCTCCTCCTCCCTCCCCCCTTGCCCTTGTTGTGATTAACGTTTTGGGTGTTTGTATGGCAGTGGAGTAATCGTGGAGAGGCCGGGGTATCACAAGCTTATGGATTTTGATAAGAGAGGAGGGGGAGGTGGAGGTGGTGGTGGTGGTGGAGGAAAGGGGACACGGAAGAAGGGAAGAAGATGTCTAAGACCGGAGGGAGCAGATCCGGTCACACCGGTCGCACTTCGGCGCCCAATTCAGGCGTGCTCATGGTCGGACCAAACTTCCGCGTCGGGAAGAAGATCGGCTGTGGGAATTTCGGCGAACTTCGGCTCGGGAAGAATCTTTACACCAACGAATACGTAGCCATAAAACTGGTAAGAAATGTTTTAATATTGCGCTACGACGTTTTTCACTACTCAGCGATACTGAAACCAGCTACTATATTTTAAACAAATAATAAATATTGATTATAAAATTAGCAGTAAGTATTAGTATAAATCTGTATGTAGGTGAGGTGAGGAGGTCTGGGGTGCAGTTAGAGCTCACATTCATCTCAAAGGAGTTCAATAGAGTTGAGGTCAGAGCTCTATAGCAGGAGATCTTCCACTCCAGCCCATCTGAAGCACATCCTTATGGAACAGGCTTTGTGCACAGGAGCATTGTCATGTTGGAACAGTTTTAGGGTTTTGGTTTTAGCTAAATAATACGCCATGAAACGCCACGTATTGTAGAAAGCTCTCAGTGCAGTTGTGCTTTAGCCCCGCCCCGATTTTGAAGGCTCTTTTCCTCGCCCTAAACAGGAGCCGATCAAATCGCGAGCGCCTCAGCTCCACCTGGAGTACCGTTTCTACAAACAGCTCGGGAGCTCAGGTGAATTACTCTTCATCTCTCTCCATCACTTCATCTCCTCAACTCATCTCCCCATCTTCTCACTTGATCTCCTCTTTTCATCTCCTCATTTCTTCCCTATATCACCTCTCTTCATGTGCTAATTTCCCCATGTCCTCTTTTGTTTTCATTGCCTCTTCTCTCATCCTCACATCATCTCTTCCTCTCATTCTCGCTTCACCTCCTCCTATCCTCTCTTCTTCATCACCTCACTTCCTCCTCTGCTCTCCTCCTCTCATCTCCTCCTTACATATCATACTCTCTTCATGTTCTTATCTCCTTATTCTTTCTCCCCTCTTCTCCTCTCAACTCCCCTTTACATCTCTCTTCATCTCTTCTTTTCATCTCATCATCTCTTAACGTGTCCTTTTCCAGAATTAATTATCTTTTTTTTTCTGGTATTTTTGTCAAACATTTATTTAGTAAATTTTTTATTACTTCATTCATATTTACTCTGATCCTTTGCTAGTTTCTAGTTTTCTCGAGTTCTGCTTATTCACATCAACTGCAGTAATAGAACAAAAAGAATGAATCTTCCTCTCTCTCATTCTCTCTCTCTCTCTCAATTATTGTGTTGATGTAGAAGAGAGATTCGGGGCTGTTGTGTTCCATAGGCTTGTTCTCCACCTCCTCGTTGTCTGAGCGATGTGTTAATCAGTGATCGCTTCTCGTGTGTTGTACCTGCTGTGTTCATCCTACGCTCGGTGTGATAAGCGCGGAGACAGATTACAGCTCCCGCCTGGACGGAAATGTGTGGGGTTTCTAATCAGATTGGAACGAAACAAACACAAAGCGATCTTTCTGTAGACCGGGCATGTAAGAACAAGGCCAAAATAATCATCATGATGTTCCACAGATGTTCTGATTACAGCGATGAATTACGATCGATAGTCAAAAAGGTGACGCCATAACTCGCAGTAACGCAGTGTTTTTTACGCTGTCAGTGTTTTTATTTTTATTTTTCCGAGACACTGTTTTTTACGCCGTAACCCAGGATCTGTGTTTTTACACCGTAACCCGGGGTCTGGGTTTTTACGCTGTAACCCAGGATCTGTGTTTTACACCGTAACCCGGGGTCTGGGTTTTTTACGCCGTAACCCGGGGTCTGGGTTTTTTACGCCGTAACCCGGGGTCTGGGTTTTTTCACGCCGTAACCCGGGGTCTGGGTTTTTTACGCCGTAACCCGGGGTCTGGGTTTTTTACGCCGTAACCCGGGGTCTGGGTTTTTTACGCCGTAACATAGATGCTGGGTTTTTTACACCGTAACACAGATGCTGGGTTTTTATTAACTCTCAGGCTCAGATTTATTTTAATCATTATTATTATTTTTTAATACACTGTAACGTGGTCAGCTTTTGGCATGGCAATGTCTTTTCTTTTTTTTTTTCTTTTAGGGTTTAATGCGAAATTAGTTTTTTTACAATGTAAGTGTAAAGTAAGAACTTGGTATAATTAATTTGTAGTATATCCTGTCTATACACATCATCTTAGTTTCACTTGGCTGCTGTGTCTTCACTCTGTTGCTGTGTGTGTGTGTGTGTGTGTGTGTGTGTGTTTACAGAGGTGTACCTCAGGTGTACTATTTTGGTCCATGTGGGAAATACAATGCCATGGTGCTGGAGCTGCTGGGCCCGAGCCTAGAGGATCTGTTCGACCTGTGCGACAGAACCTTCTCCCTCAAGACTGTGCTTATGATCGCCATTCAGCTGGTGAGTGTGCACCATGCATCCACATACACACAAACACACACACACACACACACACCCACCTATCATCAGTGACATCATGCGCAGTGCGCCCAAAGGGTCATCAACACGCCACTTATATCAGGTCATGCGCATATTAAAGAGTTTGCTTTTTGTTTTTGTTTTCTAACATCTGTTTCTCTTCAAGATAACACGGATGGAGTTCGTTCACACCCGCAGTCTGATCTACAGGGACGTGAAGCCCGAGAACTTCCTCGTGGGCCGGCCGGGCAGCAAACGGCAGCACACCATTCACATCATCGACTTCGGCCTGGCCAAAGAGTACATCGACCCCGAGACCAAAAAACACATCCCGTATCGGGAACACAAGAGCCTGACGGGCACGGCGCGCTACATGAGCATCAACACACATCTGGGCAAAGGTACTGAGCCAGCTAAATGGCGATCATCAGCGCAGGTATTTTAGCTCTGATGTCCACACGTGCTTTTATTAAATGACTTATTTCGTTGTACGTGTCTCGATGTTTTCTCTTGCAGAACAGAGCAGACGGGACGACTTGGAGGCACTTGGGCACATGTTCATGTATTTCCTCAGGGGCAGTCTGCCCTGGCAAGGCCTAAAGGTACTGTGATATCTCTAAGTAAATGAATAGACTGAACATTTTTGTGTTTTTATGCATTATGCTATATATTATATAGACAAAAGTATTGGGACTTTTTATTGGCAAAAAGATTGTAATAAAATCATAATATATTTCTCATATATATTAAAAAACCTTTTTTAAATCTGTGTTTTGTGAAACAAGGGTGTCTGCTGACCTTGTAAAAAAATAAATAAATAAAAATCAAACTTTTTTTGTCACTTTTTGCAATTACTTATTTATAGCTTTATCTTTTTAAGTCAAATATAAAAAGTGTGACATTTGACAGTCTGGTTATCTCACTTTCTTTCACTCATCTTCATTCAATTAAATTCAGTTTAATTTTTTTATTAATAATAATAATAATAATAATAATAATAATAATATTGTTTCTTAATAATGGACATTGTCCCAAAAGCAACTTCAAAAAGATAATAAAATTATAAATTTGGAGTGTATAAGTTTAATGCTGATAAGTTCTTCCTTATAAATTAATCCCTAATGAATGAGCTAGTCGTGACGTTGACGAGGGGAAAAACTCCCTGAGATAGTATGAGGAAGAAACCCTGAGAAGAACCAAACTCAAAAGGGAACCCATCCTCATCCTCATCCTCATCACCGAATGTCCATTCATTACAGTTTCATTATTGTTGAGGTGTTCAGTAATGGGTGCTTAAATGCAGAACTGATCATGCATTGTTAAATTTAAATACAGTTCATCTTTGCCTTTTTTTAGGCTGACACGCTGAAAGAGCGCTACCAGAAGATAGGAGACACCAAAAGAGCGACTCCTATTGAAGTGCTCTGTGAGAGCTTCCCAGGTTTGTCCAGTCAACCACAGATCAGATGACTATTAAAGATGATTTTCAGCAGCTAAAAACAGCTGCCATAAAAAAAATCACTTTTTTTTGTTTGTAGAGTATACGTGTAGCGTTCTTACATGTTCCTACAAATGAGCTGTAGCCCTGGGAACGCATTAAGAACAATAGTTATTATGGATTCTTTGAAAAATCCAGAAATGTATTTACTGTTCCATTCACAATACATTTGTACATTTACAATTCATTAATAATGCTGTGTCTTACAGAAGAAATGGCCACGTACCTGCGCTATGTCAGGAGACTGGACTTCTTCGAGAAACCGGATTATGACTACTTACTCAAACTCTTCACGGACCTCTTCGACAGAAACGGATACGTCTTCGACTACGAGTATGACTGGGTCGGGAAAACTCTGGTATGACGATATTACGTTTATAATATAAATATATATCTATTTCCCATAACTTATTAAATAATGTGTTTACATTGTGGAGGGAAAATTTCATGCTACTGCATCCAAGGACATCCTGTACAATTGTGTTTTTTGGCAAACACCAAAAACCCACTAATAGAGAAAGCGTGTACCGTATTATCCGGACTATAAGCCGCTACTTTTTCCCCACGCTTCAACCTCGCGGCTTAAACAACGAAGCGGCTAATTTATGGATTTTTCCTGGGTTTTTCCCGGTTTCACAAACTTCAAGACAAAAAACTGAGCCCCATAACATTAGACCAATGAAATTATGGAACGGGTTCAGGTGAACCAATGAAACTCTTTATATTAAATCAGATGCGCTCCCACTGAATCGGGCCGCACCACATCATAAATATGGATGATGTTCCTCTGACGTTTGACCTGCCGCTCACTCGGACTGTCTACAGGAAATGCGAATCATTCGTCACGCTGAAAACAACCGGGCATGAAAAACACACTTCACCTGTGTTCTGAGCTGCACGGCATCGGGAGAAAAGATTCACCGATGGTGATTTTTAAACGCACGACGATGCCAAAAGATAAACTCTCGAGAGAAATAGTTGTTAAAGGAAGGAGGAAGACAGTGAACAATGACTTTCTTGGTAGCTACTGTTTAGATACAAGCCATGTAACAGACACTGTCTTTCATTAAAGCCTGTGTAAAGTTCATTAGTTTCATTTAGTGCGGCTTATATATGTTCAAAATAAAAATCTTTGTAAAATTCAGTGGGTGCGGCTTAATAGTCCGGAAATAACGGTATTTAAATACATTACACCATAACGTAGTGTGTTGAAAGGGTCTTAGTGAACCAACAGGCAGCCAATCAGAACTGATTTCCAGAACAAACGATACACGTAATTACATTTGGGTCAGTTGACTCCGTCCACTGTTGGCTAAAAAGCCTGTGAAAAGTCTGTAAACACCTGGTCTTTGATAGTTTTTGTGAGGCACATGCCTGTCATTTTGTTTCAATGCTTGGTAATGTAACTGTATGAAGATTTACTTTGACCAAATAAGTCTATAAATGTATAAATTATCTTTATTTTTCATTAAAAGATTTTCCCATGAATAACAGCTTTACACACATGGCATCTGGACAGTTAATTTCTCCAAACATTCAGCTGATAAACTTTGCTGTGCCGCATGTAAAACTTGCTAAGATGTTCTTCACTAGCGATCTGGTTCATCCCAGAGCAGTTCAATAGGATTTGGGTGCGGTGACTGGGCAGGCCATTCCATTATGGACAATACTCCAGAGGAGTTCTCATCGTCATCGTCTTGTTGTACGGTGAAGTCGGTTCCTATGAGCTACAGTCCAGATGGAGTTGTGTGGTGTTAAAGTATGGAATGGGAGCAATGTTGTTTCAGTTTTCCTTTCAACCGGAATAAGTCTTCAACATTCCCTGCTCCAAAACAACCCCAAAACATTAAGCCTCCACCTCCATGTTTGATTGTGGGGGTGAGGCAGTTTGATCACATCTTCTCTCCTGTTCTCCATCTTACACAAGTTCTTCTGTTAGAGACACAACATGTCACACCCCTCTTCCACTCATTTACTGTTCAATTCTTGTGTATTTTTGCATTTTACCAAGTTTGTTGCATAGAAACCATAAAAAGTCATATGCATGTGTTTCAGACTGAAAGACTAGGTGATTTGATAGGCAGTCTGTTTATGTACCAAGCATATACGCCTTTGCGATGTATATTGTATTTAAAATTAATATTGAAATATTGAAATACTGTGCTTTTCTTTCCCCGTCATGTTCGTTCAGCCGACTCCAATAGGACCCATTCCCACTGATGCACCACATCAGTCCAGCAGCAGAGAGAAAGCACAGCAGCAGACCAAAAATCAGGTGAGAACACACACACACACACACACACACACACACACACACACACACACACAACTACTGCTCAAGATTGTCTCTATGGGCAGTGTGCCCATTATTGATATGTCCTTTTTTTTTTTTTTTTTTTTTTTTTTACACCCTCTAAAATAAATAGACCATAAATACAAAATATAAATTCATAATTCTCTCTCTAAAAGTTCATACCTAACCATAAACTGAAATTTCACAAATCAGAGAATTCTTTGTATTCTCGCATCTTATTGGCCGGTTTAGAGACTTGATTATTCATTTATTTTTATATATATATATATATATATATATATATATATATATATATATATATATATATAATTTTGCATATCCTTATGCAGATTTTTGAAAAAAATTATATACATTATTTTATTTTAGATCCACCTTTATACCATTATATATATATTGATTTATTTATTTAATTTTTTAAGCAAAAGTGCCAACTATTTGCAAGCTGTGTTTTTAATTATCTTTTTAATTATTTTAATTAAGCTGGGTCCTTAATTAATTCTTAAAAATTTTTCCAAACATAAAGGTTCACAGTAGGATCAGTGAGGTGACCAGTCAAAAATATTCTTGCTTAATGAGGGCCTAACATTACGAAACCATATAATACTTAACCATTACCTTTTATTTTATTTTATTTTTTTGGACCCTGTCCAAGAAACATTTACATAAAATGGCAATGAAAACATATTTTTGGGGAAAAAACAAAAAAGACGGTGCAAATCTGAAAACGTTCTCTTCTTGATGTGCCTTTTGTGCTCAAACTAAGTTATGTAATCACTGTCCACAATATTAGGAACACCTGCACTTCTGCTTATGTATGCATACAGTGTATGAAATACCACAGATGCATGTCAAGAGCTTCAGTTAATGTCCAGTTAGGCTCTGTGCCCATGATACCCTCTTATTCCTGTTCTTAACTAACAAGAGTAGAACCTGATGTGGTCTTTTGCTTATGTGGGTTGTTTTAGAGTTTGGAATTTTGGAGCTTGTAGACCCTAAACTCACAGTTAGCTAGGTTGGATTGTACTTAGCGATAACCGATGAATCAGCATATACTGGATTTAAAAAAATAAATAATTGACACTTAATGTAAAATAGTACTAAACTTTTACAAAAAAAAAATATTGAATCATGATAATGTGCTAAATAAAATGAGTATATTAATTGTATTAATAAATATTGAGTGAAACAAGACATGCACACAAACTGAAACAAAAAGTAACAAAATAAATAAAAAGTTACATCCCAAATAAATGAGACACTTTAACAAACAGCATGTGGCATCTGTCATTCACCTCTAGAGGGCACCATTGTACTATATAATAACAGCAAATCTCAGATGCTCCAGCAACCCGGAAAAACTATCGGTATGGATTTTTGCAGACTATTGGTGCCCATTCATCGGCAAAACCGATGAATCTGTCGACCTCAAATTTTTTTTTGTTTTATACACCATCCTGTGTAATCAAAAAACGTAAATTTTTTACTTGGGCCATTTAGCAGACGTTCATATACAGAGCGACATGCAAAACTGATTTAAAGTATCAATCAATGAATAAATTGAAACTAGTTCACTAGGTTGGAAACTTAGGATACCATCCACCTAATACTCTGTTGGGAGGAATTACAGCACACATTTCTATTTAAAAAAAAAATTAAATAAGAAATTAAAGCAAGTCATAAAACGGGGGAAATAAAATCACAGCAGGAAAAAGTAACGGATTCTCTGGATTGAGTAACAGCCATGCCATGGTTAAAGTCACAGAGATCTTCTGAACATTTCCTGAAGCTGTTTGTGTATCTACATGGCTTATGCATTGCGCTGCTGCTACATGATTAGCTGATTAGATAGCTGCACGATTATGCAGGTGTGTATGTTATGTATGTGTGGCAGTGTATATATGTTTAGATCTGGCCAGAAAAGTGAATAAGATTCAGATTTGTGACTCCTCGCTATAACAAGGGCATAAAGGAGCTGCTAGCTAGCCATCACCCCAGATGTTTTTCCTCAGTGTTGCCTGATGAACATTTGAAAACATGTCTGTGATTGAAACCTCCAGCAGGTGTCAGCGTCATGTGATTGTTAACTGAGCTTTTATTCAAAAATTTATTAGCACTTTAAACTTTATTTTATATAGAAAATAATTTAAAAAGTGCTGGTGTACAAAGTTTCAAATATATATATATATATATAAATAAGTACATTTTAATGGTACAGAGTGCAGTTTATACTCTAAAACCTAAGATGTGAGAGGCATATTTTCTTTCTTACAAAACAGACACCTGTGATTGGCTGGTGTGTCTTTGATTGATAGGCGAGAGAAAATATGCCTCTCACATATCTCAGGTTTCTCGTTATACAACCCAAAGTATTTTTTTTCACCTTTAATTTAACTATGAAGTTTCTTTTCCGATTTGCATTAGAACATGACTCCCAACGCACTTTCTTTTTGTTTTGATTGGTCACCTGACTAAACTAGCCCTGATGAGAAAGAGGGAGGAAAAATATTGATCTTCCCACTACAAGTTCTCATACTTTCCGGAGCGTCTTATCAGGTCACCGCACACCTCTCTGCATGTCGAACTCTTTTCTTTTCCTCTCCTCTGCCTACTTTCTCTATCCTCTGTTCGCTAGAGCGTTTTGCTTCTGCATGGGAAATGTTCCTCTTTCTGGGTTTTTTATTTGTTTTACTTTTATTTTTTTAACACCCTTGCATCACCGGCCACATGTACCCAAACCTTCCCCCATTCCTCCTCCCCAAGTCTCCCGAACCAAAAGGAAGTGAAACCCAGCCGACTCCTGTGACCAACAGGGAGATCCTGGGCTCGCATCTCACCGCTGATAGGCTGGGGGGCTCTGTGCAGGTACTGGGAAGGGTGTGTGTACCGTATGTGTGTGTGTATATATATGTGTATATATGTGTATATATATATATATATATATATATATATGTGTATATATATATATATATATATATATATGTCTTTGTCGCTGTATGTGAGCTCTGCTTTGCTAAGCATCTCTTTCACTTTTCCCCCTGAATGTTGCTGCTCTTTAATGGCTCTTATAGAGTCGGTTTCTGTCTAAAACGAAGTATTATAATATATATTAAAAATATTTGTGCTCATGCACTTGTCCTTGCACAGAAATTACAATTGCACTCTTACTCGAGCTAAGAATCGATGAAAAGTAAAAAAAAAAAAATTGCTAGGTTGGATCGTATTTTGATACTGGGGAAAAAGAAAAAGTCACTCCATGTAAAATATTACTGAATTTTATAACAATATGAATACATTAATAATTATAATTAATAAACAATATATATTAAATATAAATATCTCTCTGCGCTCTCCGTACAGCGCGAAGTCTTGCGTGTAAAAACAAATAGCACGTGGTGTCTGTGATTCACCCCTAGAGGTCGCTCTTGTAATGGCGGCAGGCCTTTCCAGATGAAAAACTTGTGGAGATCATTATTACCGCAAATTATGGAGCTATGAAGCTCATTATAACAGCAAATAGGGAATAAGGAATATTTCCACACCCATTTGCTGTTATAATGAGCTTTTGTGAGATTTTGGAGTGTGCTTTTGGAGATTTATGTGAGATGCTGTTTATGAAGTCAGGCACTTATGAAGTGTAACAACGAGTGACAGATCGACCTTTTTAGGAAAGTGTGTCCTTTTTTGTAAATATGAGATGAAGGATGCACTGATTGTCACATTTTCTTTTCAACAAACAAAAAAACCCACTTCTGCTTGGTTTGCGGTGTCGCTGACTGTATATTGCAACATATTCAGAAATTCTAGTGTGATTCTGGATACACACACACACACACACACACACACACACTGATAGACACACAAGGTTTTATGCTCATTCTGAGAGCGAGTTTGTTTTAATTGCAGAATCCACACCTAGACTGGAGTATAAATATAATAAAAGCACATGCTCGGATGGAAACTGTACTTTATACTCGAGCACACAAACAAACACATTTCCCTCTTCCTCTTTCTGCTTCCCTTTTTCTGTGTTGTTTGTGTGTGTTGGCGTATTTGTGTAGTGTTTTCTTTTTTTCTTTTTTGTTTTTTTTTGGACTGCTGTTTTTTCTCTCTACTCTCCTTCAATTCTTTGCAAGTAAAATACACTTTTACTCACGCCAGCAGCAAAGAGAACCAAATATAATAATGTGACGAATAAAATGTAAATTTGGCTAGAAAAGTCAGGTGTCGAATACGTGTGACACTAAAATGTAGTGAGGTTGAGGTTTCCAGAAATGATAAAGTACAATGATACAAATTGGTTAAGATGGAGTTATATTTTTTCGTCTAAGCCGAACAGAAGGATTGAGGTTATTCCTTGTTCTACAGGACAATTGCTTTGTTAATTCACACCAGCAGGTGGCGCCAAAAACTCGGGTTTAAAAAGTGCAGGCAACTATAAATGGGAGGATTTATTCTATATTGTTTTGTCTGGTACAAGTTTCTGGAAATTCTGAAAATGAAGTGAACACGTGTCTATAAAGGCTCACTGTGTCAACTTCTGTTTTTTTTTTACTTTCCAATGCTCAGGTCATGAGTTCTACCAACGGCGAGGTGAACACAGACGATCCCACAGCAGGTCACTCCAACGCGCCAATCACTGCTCCTGCTGAGGTCGAGGTTGCAGACGAAACAAAGTAAGCAATAAACACACACACCCCCACTGCGTAACCCCATCTATCATTCTATCATCTGCTCCTAGGTGATCTCATCCACTTCATCAGCCTATTTACTCCTACGTCACCCCATCCGCTCCTCAAACCTGTCACGCCCGTCACGTCACCCCATCTACTCTTCAAACCTGTCACTCCCGTCCGTCACCCCATCCACTCTTAGACCACCTCATCCACTCCTCCATCCTATCACTCCTGTGACTGTAAACCCCCATACACACACACACACACACACACACACACACACACACACACACACACACACACACACTTATACATCACCTCCCACCTGTTCCTAATCACACTGCCTGATCCTACATTACCATTTGACTGACATTGGAGACTCCTTCCATACAAGTCTCTGTCAATGAGCAGTTGCTATAGTAATTATATTATTGTTATTGTTGTTGTTATAACAAGTGCATTAATTTGTTGTTATAGGAAATTAATCAACCTCTTCTGATTTCCCCTTCAGGTGCTGTTGCTTTTTTAAACGGAGGAAGAGGAAAGGCCTGCAGCGGCACAAGTGAAGAACTGAAGGGTGGAGAGATAGAAATAGAGAAGGGAGAGGAAGAGAGGACTGGAGTGTAGAGCGCTCCACTATCTTGTGTGTGTGTGTGTGTGTGTGTGTGTGTGAGAGAGACTGTGTGTGTGTGTGTGTGTGTGTGTGTGTGTGTGAGAGAGAAGCTCGTCAGATGCAGAGTTTGAACTGCCACCTACTTTATAAGGAAAGAAGTGTATGGAGGAGGAGTTATGTCTGTTTGAGGAGGAATTGCATATAGAGGAGGAGGAGTTACATGTGTTGGAGGAGGAGTTATGTACGTTTGTATAAACATCCAAGAGATGCAGAGAGTCTGCGTGTGTGCGTGTGTGAGATGAACATGAACACAGATGGACAGTTTAATCCTGTATTTTAGATCACATTATCAGAGGACTTAAAGCAAATGTTTAAACGATGAGTGTTTAATTTTATGGGAACAAAGTAAGAACTGGGGGCGGGGGTGGGAAGGAGACTACAGACTGTGATGCTCCAAATCTTTGGAAACTTCCGAGAATGCAAACCAGAATCGCTCTGCTTCTGTAAATTGTTTGTTGTTGTTTTTTTTTTTTATGTAATTTAAAATATTGTTTTTGATCTCTGCTATCCCTGAGTTTAGCTCTTTTATTCATACAGATTTTCGCTCTCTCGCTCTCACTCACACACACACACACACTTTTTCTTTTCGTTTTATTATTTAAGCTTTCTATGTCCTATATTTATTTTTCCTGTCAACATGGATGTAGCACAGTGGCTGGACTCAGGTACAGTGGAAGACGGAGAGAAAGCAATGCCTTGCATCTCAATGCTGTTTTGTAACACACACACACACACACACACACACACACACACACACGCACAGATTTTCTAACTCACTTCCGTCAAACCTTGCTTTAATTGTTCAACAGGAACAAAACTCAAGTTTTCTCAACATGAAGTACAACATGGCTGGAATGAGTTTCCTTAAAAGGTGTACAGTTTTGTTTGAAATAAACACGCACCTATACGGTCATGTTTGTTTCATGATGTGCTAGCGAAAGTCCAATGAGAGAGTTTTTTCTGTTCTGTAACTTGAGAGACATCAAAAGTTGTCCCGTTCATGTTTTTCAGATCACCCTAAACTCCTCACTTTATCCAGCTCACTTTTTCCCACTTACTTTATCCTTCTTCATTTATCCAGCTTACTTGATCCAGTTCTCCTTATCCAGCTCACTGTATCCTGCCTAATTTATCCAGTTTCTTGATCCAGCTCACCTGATCACACTACTTGATACTGCTTACTTTATCTTGCTCACCTTATCCAGCTTACTTGATCCAGTTCTCCTCATCCAGCTCACCTTATCCCACTAACCTTATCCTGCTCAAATTATCCAGCTCACTTTATCCTGCTCACCTTGTCCTAATTCATCAGGCTAACCTTATCTTGCTTCTTTTAATCCAACTTCTCCTTATTCTGCTTACTTTATCCAGCTCACCTTATTTGGCTTATCCAAATAACTTTACCTGGCTTACTATGTTTAGTTTATCCAGCTCACCTTTTCCACTTTATTTACCAACTAATACTATCTAGCTAGGCTTGTTGACCTTACATTATCTATAGCTTCCTTAGAAGCAGTATCTCACTAGTTTGTCCTACATATATAACTTGAATAGGTGCGTACTTTTTAAAGCCATTTACAGCCAAATAACGTCATCCTCATAACTTTATCTAGATATAGGATTATCCAGCCTTCACCCAGCTATCTTGCTGTCTAAATAACTTAATCCAGCCGCCCGTTTCTCATTACCTTACTACTACAAACAAGTTTATACACAAATTTAAAGGATCCCTTTCTGGCTAATGTAATCCAGCTAACTAACTTTATCCAGCTAAAATTAAATAGATGCATAAAGCTAAATAGTGTCAACCTAGCTAACGTTATACTTTGTGCAAATGTAATGAAACATTTATTAGTATAATCAATATAATGTATATTTAATACATATACACTAATAATAACACTAATCCCATGCTCTTGCTAGGTAAAGCTAAAAAGCTAGCTATCAAATGAATGTTAGCATGTGAGTTAGCATACATTCTTAATGCAAACTAGGATTTTTTTAAGATTTTTGTTGGATTTTTGTACAAGCTGTCGTCAGACTTGTGGGGTGGGAGATTATATTTTAAAATGACATTATTTGCTCAGAACTCTGTAAAATCACTACCTCTGGTTAACACACTCTATAGACAAAGGTTTGTGGACACTTGACCATAAGTTTTGTGTGCTGTTTAAACATCTAATTTCCACAATTATTTCCCAGTCGCTGTTATAATTAGCTCCAGTCTTCTGTGAAGATGCCGCACTAGATCTTTGTGTGCGCTTGTGGAGATTTGTGTGACACATTCGGCTAAGAGGGTGTTTAGTAAAGTCAGGCGAGGTGAAGAGCCATGGGTTGAAGTCAGAATTGAGATCTTGCACACGCACCCATGTCAACTGTTTATTTAGGAGCTGGCTTTGTGAAATTTGTCATGCTGTAAAAGGTTTGGGTCTCCTATTTCATGTGAAGGAAGAATTTAATTTCAACACATCCAAGGATATACTATAAGGCTGTGGGCCTCGAACTTTGTTTTGGAAAGAAAAACTTGGGGGGTCAACTGTCCAAATACTTTTGTCCATATAGTGTTGGTCTACTGCTGGATACAGAACTGTTGTAATTTGATTAAATTTTGTTGGCACAGCAAAATGAGGTGAAGCTAAGGAAGTTCTCTTAACTAGCATTAATTAGCTAAAATATTGTATTTTGCTAGCTAGCATGTTGCTAAGGATCTCCCCCCCCTTTTTTGACGTTATAAAGACAACAATAAAATACTACTAATGCATAATTTTGTATATTTAATATAGTGTCGTATTGCATACGTTTGCATTTATTTAAATTTTTTGAGAAAGCTGTGTTTTTGTTTCGTACAGACTGCATACAATTACATCCATTTTTTGCGTGCCAGCATCAGAAGTTACATGAAATTCTGATTTCAATCATATTTCATATCATATCCGTTCTCAATCATGTTCGAGAAAATACAAATCATTTCACATACAAAGTTACAGAAGGATAAATAGCTACTGCTTTATCGTGAACTTTCGCTAGCATAGCCAAATGAAGACTGATTATTGGTTGAAGTCTCACAGTTTTGTAAATCATCGTTTGCCCGATATTTTATTGCTCCTGTGTTGTTTTTACTATACATCTCCACAATACAGCAAGACAAGGCAGTGTGTTGGAAACAGTATTGAAGCAGGCTATGAGATTTCTCTTCTTGTAAATTGCACTTTTAAAGGGGGAAAGTATTTAATCACCACAAATGATAAGAAATAAAACCTGGATACAGGATTGTTTCTACACCAGACTCAACCAGACTCACGGTTTTGCAGGGAAAAGACGGAGTGAAGTCACGCCAGATGTTTATATATTTTTTTTTCATTGAAAGATATTTTGGAAATAGTTTGTGCCTTTGTAAGTGAAGTGTGGAAACATTTTGGAGATCTCAAATAATCGCTCTCGTTCCAGGTGGTTTGGTGTTTTTAAAGTGGAACAGTGAGAATGTATGATGGTTTACATTATGTATTTTTTCTCTCTCTCCATCTTAAACAATATTTATTCAGGATTGGATATTTATTTCAGCGTTGCTCAGGTTCATATTGACAACCAACAAATGATCAATATTCGCTCAAATCACAGGGCTGAACCTTTTTAGTTTTTTTCCAATCTAATAGTTTTTGCTTTGTGTTGCTGCATTTTAATGTCTGGCTTGAATTCCATATGGCTAATGTTAATCCTAATCATAACAATAATTAATTATTAATCCTTATATGCCCTGCCCCCTCCAAGGTTCTAAGTGTTGCCACGGTAACCTGTATTTTCTTTTTTTCCCTATTTATTTGTCTGCTCTATTCGAAAACTGCCCGAGCATCACTAAACGTTTTTTGTTGTTGTTTGTTTGTTTGTTTGTTTTTACTTAGAGTCTTAACACATCCTAAAAACTCACATTGTCCAGCTGCATAGTACTCAGCATATACATGATCACCACGATCGCTCCTGATTGGTGGAAGCAGAAGCAAGATCCTTTGAAGAAGAGTAATGGGTTTTATAGTCATATTTTAGTCATGGAGGGGTTCGGATGAAAAGCATTTGTTTGGTTTATTCTGTGATACTAAATGCCTCATAAATAAAGACTTTTATAATATAGCTTTATCTTGTACTGTTTTTTATTAGGATTGTACACTTTGTCTACTGCCTTCTCATCATTTGTCATTTAGGTTTTATTTGTAATTTATTGCATTTTCTGGGTTTAACAAGCTCTTTCAAATTATCTCTGTCTAGTTCTGTTTCATGAATGAATGGATCAATCAGCCAGAGATGGGGATGTGGGTTTGGGATGGATTAGTAGGATGGAATGAGCAATAGATACGGGTGCAGATGGACGGATGGATCGTTTGTGTTGGTGTCTAAATTTTAGTTTTCTATCTCTCTTCACTCAAATAATCTTGAACTATCCTTTGCATTTCCTGTATGCTCTACTTTCTGTCGGCTGCGTTTTTCTTTTTGTATGAATAAGTTTTTCTCTGTCGCTAGTGATAATTTTATTTGTGAGAAGTGTAAGTTAGTTAGCTCTTTGACTGAGAAGATCCTAGCATTAGAGGAGCGTATCCAGAGTCGAGAGAATTAGCACCCCCCATGGTTTATTGCGGAATTGCATTTACCACATAACTAATTTGTTTGGCTGATTTTCCGGTCTCTCGCGGATAGCACGATAGACCAAAAAACTTTGGAATTGTTTTTATGTAGTTTTATGTTGAAATTTAGTAATAAAAATATAATTATTAATTATAAAATGAAGTAAATTGTTAATACAGTACTGTATACAGGAACGTAACCACCGCGATAAACGGGGGATTACTGTATAAGTCCAAACTATTTTATAAATAACCCTGTAGATAGCGCTATAATTATAACAGATAATCAATTATAAAGTTTTACTCCTATTCAAGAGAATGACTTACAGTAATTTCATTTATTTCGTCATCAAAACAGTCAACTTGTATTCTCGATCCCTTGCCTACAAGTTTCTTCAAACAGATAATTCCAGAAGTAATTGAACCTGTTCTAAAAATAATATTCTTCAATCAGCACCGGTTATGTTCCTAAATCCTTTGAACTGGCAGATATTAACATCCTAATTAAGAAACCTGACCTTGACCCTTGTCAGATGTCCGACTACAGGCCAATATCAAATCTTCCGTTTATCTCTGAAATTCTAGAAAAGGTTGTAGCACAGCAGTTCTGCTCACACCTACTTGGGAACATTTACATAATATTTTTTAAATGTATCAGTCAGGATTTCGGCCTCATCATAGCACAGAGACAGCACTGGTTAAAGTGGTAAATTACCTGCTATTGGCCTCTGATCAGGGTCTTCTTGCTTGTTTTGCACGACCTTTGTGCAGCTTTTAACACCATTGATCATAATATCCTGCCTGCTAGACTACAGAATGTTGTTGGAATAAATGGAACACTCTCCTGGCTTCGGTCTTATTTGACTGATTGTTATCAGTTTGTTGATGTAAATGGTGAGTTCTCCACACTCTCTGAGGTAAAGTTTGGTGTTCCGCAAGGATCTGTCTTAGGCCCACTGCTTTTCTCTTTATATATGCTGCCTCTGGGGGAAATTATACATAAACATGCTATTCGCTTCCATTGCTATGCTGATGATACACAGTTGTATGTTTCAGCAAAGCCAGATGAGAGAAAACAGTTTAACATTGTTGTGGAGTGTGTAAAGGACATTAGACAGTAGATGATTGATATCCGAGTTAATCAGAAGGAAGTTAAGATAGAAGTACTTTTACTAGGACCACATGCAGCTAGCAGTAAACTTTCGGATTATGCAGCATCTTTGGATGGTGTTTCTGTCTGTGTGTACAGCAGTCAAAGACCTTGGTGTGATTATTGACCCTAGTCTCTTCTTTGAGGCTTACGTGAATAATAGTTAGTTCAGAATGCATCAGCAAGTGTTCTCACTAGCTCTAGAAAATATGAGCACATCACCCCTGTTTTTATCAGTCTACACTGGCTTCCAATCAAATATTGCATTGATTATAAAATACTACTACTTATGTATAAAGCACTTAAAGGTCTCGGGACTCAGACACAGTCTCAGTGTTGAAGGTGAGGCTGTAAATATATTTAGTTAGTCAAGCCTTTTATAAGTAGATTTTTCTTAAGTAAAGGAGCAGATCTGGAGGGATCATGGATATAGAGTGTTCGGTAATCTGGGGCTATTTGTATGCTGTCGTCCCCTCACTCTCATGCATTCACTCAGGTTTGTTAACGGTGGTGTGGTGGGTCGTCTCTTATCCCAGAGATCCCTCATGTCTTTGTTACCTTCTGGCTCTCCCTTTTAGTTATGCTGCCAGAGCGAGTCTTGGCAGAGTCTCAAGGTTTCTTCCTTACGCCATCTCAGGGAGTTTTTCCTTGCCACAGTCGCCACCGGCTCGCTCATTAGGGACAAACTTACACTTATATAGAACATCTTATTCATTCTTCGTTGCTGCATTAAATGTGTAAAGCTGTTTTGAGACAATGTCCATTGTTAAAGCGCTATACAAATAAAAATTAATTGAATTAATGGATTGATTGATTGATGGATTAATTGGATGGGTGGATTAATAAATGGATTGATTAATGGATAAATGTGATGATAAATTAATGAACTAATTGGATGGATTGATTGCTGTGCGGCTTTAGG
Source organism: Silurus meridionalis (assembly GCF_014805685.1). Classification (NCBI taxonomy): domain Eukaryota; kingdom Metazoa; phylum Chordata; class Actinopteri; order Siluriformes; family Siluridae; genus Silurus; species Silurus meridionalis. The sequence continues at coordinate 22,238,068 of NC_060895.1, forward strand.
TAGTCAAAATCATGGAGTTGTATTGTGGTCATGTTGGAATCGCTATTATGACAAGGTTGTGAATTTGCCCAAATATTGAGGTCCAATCATAAAACTGTTTCACACCAGCGTTTCTCCTTCTTTACTCAGAAATGCATGAGAATGGGAAAGCGTAATGATTTGAGCCAGTTTAAAAAGGGCTCAATTGTGATGTCTAAACGACTGGGTCAGAGCATCTCCAAAATGGCAGCTCTTGCGGGGTGTCCCTGGTCTGCAGGGGTCAGTGTCTATCAAAAGTGGTCTAAGCAAGGTACAGTAGTGAATCAGCGACAGGGTTGTGGGCGGCCGAGGGTCATTGATGCACGTGGGGAGTGAAGGCTGGTCCATGTGGTCCGATCCAACAGATGAGCTCCTGTAGCTTAAATTGCTGAAGATGTTCATGCTGTTAATGTTTGATGGGTCAGGACTGTTTTTGCAGCAAAAGTGGACCAACACAATATTAGGCAGGTGGTCATAATGTTTTGCCTGTGCGGTGTCTGTTCTATACAATCTTCTGCTTCCAACTTTGTGGAATCAGTTTGGGAAAAACTTTGTGAGTGTGATGGTCACATAGAGTAGGTTTAATTTTTATTGAGTGTACCAGATGAGCTGTATTAATTAAGTTCATATTTTCAATCTAGAAATATCTAAGATAAAAGTGCTCAATATTATGAACACTGTTAAATGAGGATTAGGAAAATATGAAATTTGAATGTATTACATGTAATGCACAACACTCGCATTCTTTTAAATCCTACATTTCTCCGGTCTATCTCTGTAAAGAAATATTTGCTAGAATATAACGCTGAATCCCAGATGTCCCCTCACTGCACATACAGTGGAGTTTTGCACCGTCATGCATGAGCGACACTTCTGAATGCTGTTGATGATTAATCAATCACAAGGTGTTGAGTGGATCTCACACTGCTCTCAGACAACTCTCACACTAACTTAGTTTTTCCTGCTTCATCAACTTTGAGAACAAAAAGATTACTTGCTGCCTAATATATCCCACCTATTAACAGGTGCCAAGATGAAGAGATAAACAGTGTTATTCACTTCACTGCTCATAATGTTATGACCAATTTCCCTGCACTGGAACTCCAGGATGACCATGTTCCTGTGTACAAAGCGTGTGAAGGTTAGAATGGTGGAGCTCGAGTGTGTCCTGCACAAAACCCTCCTCAAACCTTCTCAACCACAATGAACAGATAAACTGGAACTTCTCAATATCCCAAAAAATCAGTGTCTGGTCTCATTAATGCTCTTGATCAGAATGAATGAAAACCATTGCCACTTAGCCACGCCCCTTAAAATCAGTTGGAAAGACTTCAAAATGAAACCCCATTGTTTTGAAACAAGGTGTTCAACAGGTCGGTGTGACCACATACTTTTGCCTTTATTGTGTACACAGTATAACAAAATTTTGTGGTCAGATTCTTGTCATGATATAAATAAAATAATTCTAACGTTAATAATTATGTATAAAACTCAGGACATCTGATGTCTGCAGCAAAATGTTGCAAACCTTTTATCAGTCTGCTTTTGCAAGTGTAATGTTGTTTTCTGCTATCTGCTGGGGGCAGGAGAATCTGAAGCAGTGACATAAGAAAAATCAGCAAGCTCATCAAGAAGGCAAGCTTTTCTCAGATTTCTGCCTGACTGCACTACTGTAAACAATGTATTATAGTTTATTCTTTTATTTAAATAATCAGTTTCTTTCTTTTTCATTAGGATCTTTTTTAACCGAGCCTGAATATTCTTCTATATGTTGCTTATATTTTGTTGTATGTCTGTGAACTGGTTGCTGTAACATCACAATTTCTCTTTTGGGATTAATAAAGTTCTATCTATCTATCTGTCTGTCTGTCTGTCTGTCTGTTTTTTTATTCTGTCTTTCAAACTTTTTTAAATTAAAATATTTCGTTATTTTGTTCACATTTCTAATATTTTTTATATATATATTTTATTTATTATTTAATTTAAAATTATAATTTAATACGTCATTACACGCTGACAGTAAATAAACATAAATAAAACACAAAAGCCCTGCTTCGGTCTGCCTACGTCGCGCCCAAATTACACACCGCTCCCTAGAATCGTGCACTACGCAGGGCGCAGAACAACCGTTTTTTTTTTAAAGTGGAGTGTAGTGCACTAGATAAATGCTCTATTTGGGACGCGAACTCCGAAATCACATATATAAACAAGGAAACCCGGAAATGGAGATTAAATAAATCACAAGATTATAAATTGTGAACGTTTAAAAGCGCTGAAATGATTTTTTTAATATGGAAATATATATTATTAAATATTAATAGATTTTTTTTTTAAGGCTGTTGTGGTTTCGTCACTGTAGTGCGAGTCAGCTGACTTGTGACTCATGTGACTTCATAAGAAGCCGGGCGGAAAGACTCGGGATTTCATTTGCTCCAGATGAAGTCACACGGTGGATGAAGAAGATGTTACGGAGTATAGCGAGTGTAATAAATCCCTGTCCCGTGAGTTAATCCTACCCTACTGCTGTGTCGGTCATGGCGGACTCTCTGAGGCTGCTCCAGCGGTTCAGTTATGCAGTCGGACATTTCTTAAACGATCTGTGCGCCTCCATGTGGTTCACCTACCTGCTGGTGTATTATCACTCGGTTCTGGGCTTTCAGAACTCTTATGCAGGTGTATTATTGCTCGTGGGGCAGATAGCGGACGGAGTGTGCACGCCTCTGATCGGATACGAATCGGACCGGACCGCAGGATGCCGCAATTATGGCAAGAGGAAAACCTGGCATATGGTCGGTAAGTGTGTATCTTCATGAAGGAGAATTAAATGTCTGGGTGACGTTTCTTTCCTGTAGGAGTCTCCTGGGGATGGCGATTACGAGTCGGATGAACCGACTCACCTCGCCAGTGTGTCGATTGTATTGTCATCTTTCGACTTCTGATACGAGTCGACTCTTTGAACACAATTTGCTCCTCAGTATGACTCCTCAGCAAGAGTTTATTTTTCCAATGCGCATTCGATTCATGTTACCAAGAAGAGTCGGCTTTTTAGACTCCTCGAACGAGTCGACTCTTTCGACCAAGAGCTCGAGTCGACTCTTTTTTTTGCTGATCAGTCAGCTCAGCTGATTAACAAGAGTCGACTCGGTCGATCGATTATTTTAGCTGATTTAATAAGAGCCGACTCTTTACAACTCCCAGCAAGAGCCATCTTTTCCAACGCCCATTCGACTAATGTCACCAATAAGAGCTGACTCTTGCCAATCGATCAACTCAACTGATAAAAAAAAAGTCTACTATTTTGCTGATCAGTGAGTCAACACTTTTGCAGATCAATCAGCTCAACTAATCAATGAGTCGACTCTTTCAACAATCAGCTCTGTCGATCAGTTATGTCGACTCATTTGCTGATCACTAAGTCAACTCTTTTGGCAATTGATCAGCTTACTTGAATAGTAAGAGTCGATTCTTTTGCAGATCAATGAGTCAACTCTTTTGCAGATCAATTAGTTTAACTAATCAATGAGTTGACTTTTTCGACAATCAGCTCCGTCGATCACTAAGTCGACTTTTTTGGCAATTGATCAGCTTACTTTAATAGTAAGAGTCGATTCTTTTGCAGATCAATAAATGAGCTCTTTTTTTATTTTGCCAGTTCAACTGATCAGCTAAAACTAAAACAACTGAAAAAAAGATTGCCAAACAATCAGCTCCACTAAACAATGAGTTAATTTTTTTTTTTAACTCTCAGCAAGAGTCTCCTTTTTCAACATGCATTTAGGTTGTCACGGTTAAGAGTATCTAATTGTTCTGCCCTCTCATTTCGCTGTTAACTTTTCGCTTTTTTGGCATCCAAATGGTTCAGCTCACCAACAAAAGAGCTCGATCAGTTCAGAAACCCAGTAAGACCCGACCCATTCGATTCACAAAAAAGTCCCCCATGAGCTCATATTGAGGAATGATTGGTGACTCCTTGGTGTCCTCATTGGTGTCAGATCTTGTTCTCAGTATGTAGACATCATGTCATTATATACATTGTTTAATAAAATATGAAAAATGACTTGCTGGGGAAGTAGTTGCTCAGTGGTTAGAGCTCAGGGTTACTGATCAGAAATTTGGGGGTGGGGGTAAAGCCTCAGTTTCACCAAGATGCCTCTGTTGGACGCTTGAGAAATACTTTAGGGGCACCGTATCAAGGCTGACCCCCAGATTCCTAACATCTCTTGGATATGCAAAGAAAAAAAATTCACTGTGCTGTAATGTATTCATGAAAAGCCTCTCCATCTTTCTAACTGGAAAATAATCCATGATGCCTCCAGCCAATCAGAATCCTAAATGTCTAATTTCTCTGTTTTTTAATTTATTTTTTCTCCTCTTCTTCCTGTACTCCAGGGACGATCAGTGTGGTGATCTCTTTTCCCTTCATCTTTAATCAGTGTATAGGCTGTAGTGAATACACTCCACAATGGGCCAGGCTCATCTACTTTATCCCCTTCATCATCATCTTCCAGTTCGGCTGGGCTGCGACCCAAATCTCCCACCTGTCCCTCATCCCCGAGCTGGTCACTTCCGAGTCAGCCAAAGTGGAGCTCACAGCGTACAGGTACGGCGAGATATTAACGAGCTCACACTGGTAATACCAGATCACTCGCGTCTACATCCTTATATACAGTACACACTTTTTGATACCCTGCAGCGTTGGGAGCGAGCTGATTGGTGAAGTGAAACCCTGGCTCACACACCGGGTCTAAATATGGTGGCTCATGCAGAAATGAAAGAAGGAAGGAAAAGTTTTTTTTTTTTCTTCGCCCTGCAAATGTTGTGCTCATTTCTAGGCTTCTGTGTGCTCTTAGGGTATTTTTGTTATCTGCTTCCTGTATTCGGTGCTTTTACACCTACACGTGATTCAATAGTGATGTGTGTGTGTGTGTGTGTGTGTCTTTGTCTCCGCCTGTCTGTCTCTGCAATACAGTATTACTGCAGTTCATTATATTTGTCTGCGTTTCTCAATCTTTAACTATTTGTCTTTTTAGCTGTCTGCATGTCTCTTTCTCAGCCTGTGTGCCGTTTTTTTTTTTTTTTTTTTGTTTTGTACGTCTGTCTCTTTGTCTGTGTGCATTCAGTTTCTCTTTTAGTGTCTCTCTGTCTATCTCTGTTACTCTGTATGTCGGTTTCTCAGTTTGTCTTTGTGTACATGTTTGTTTCTTTTTTCCCGTCTGTCTGGCTCTGTTTTTCTGGCTCTCTGTCTGTCTTGTGTGAATGTTTCAGTTTCTCTTTTAGTCTGTCTGTTTTTCTGTCTTTCTGTTCACCTGTCTGTCTTTCTATCTATTACTCTGCATGTCGGTTTCTCAGTTTGTCTTTGTGTGATGTTTTCGTGTCTCTCTCTCTCTCTCTCTCTCTCTCTCTCTCTCTCTTTCTCTCTGACTGTGTGCATGTTTCAGTTTCTTTTTTAGTCTGTCTGTTTCTTTGCCTGTCTTCACCTGCATGTTTTTGTCTCTCTGTCTCTCTTATTAGATGTTTATCTTTGGTTTGAACTGTACATCAGTCAAGCATAACATTATGACCAGCTGCATAATATTGTCTTGACCCTTTTAATAGATTTGTGATCACTGCAGCCCAGGAACAGCCACAAGAGCTGCAGTTTTGGAGATGCTCTGACCCAGTCGTCTAGACGTCACAATTAGTCATACTCGCTCGAATCCTTACGCTCGTCCATTTTTCCTGCTTCTCACGCATAAACTTTGAGGACAAAATGTTCACTTGCTGCGTAATATTTCCCACCCACTAACAGGTGCCATGATTAAGAGATAATCAGTGTTCTTCGTTTTACAGCTCATAATGTGTTAATGTTATGCCTGATTGGGGTATGTCAGGTGACTATTTATCCTTCTCTCGGTGCCACGTGCTGATGTACCTGAGCGGAAACGCTGAGTAAATAAAATGAGGAATTCTAAATGAGGGATTTAAAGATGGGGGGAATTAAAGATGTTGAAGGTGCTGAGATCTGTGGTGGAGATCTGTTATGCACCAGAATTAAACTGGGAGAAAAAACAATCACAGCTACAAACTTGAACATTATTTAAATATTCTCAGTTTTTCTTGGTCTGTCTGTCCATCACTCTTTTTGACTATCTGTCTATCTCTCCTGCTGTCTCTTGCTCTGTTTCTCTCTCTACATCTTATTGTTTGTCTTTGTCTCCCTTTGTCTTTCTGTCCATCTCTCTTTCCCTGTGCTTACGCAGATATGCTTTTACCGTGATCGCCAACATCACAGTGTATGCCGTGGCATGGATTCTTTTTCATTTCCAGTCTAACGAAGATCCATCCAGCATCGATAACCTCGGCCCCGTCGACGTCCCTGTTTTCAGAGTGAGAAAACGCACACACGCCGTTAAACCAAACCCTGCAAGAACGTGACCTGCCGCAGAGTCGGTTCTTTGTTTCGGGTTGAGTCGAGGCGTATCTTTCTTTTTCTGTTCACATTTTTACTTGGCTTTTCTTTGTGGGATTTTTAAGCTTACTTTTATTTTTCTGATACAGATCAAAATAATCATTTATAATGCAAAATTTGCAGTAATAAACTCTCACCAGACAATTGTCTCTGGAATACGTTAAATTAATTAATAAATAAAATAAAAAAAGTTGTATATGAATGTTTTAATAATTGTAAAGTGTTTCCAAATTAAATAATTAATAATATTTATATAACAATTTATATTGTATTTATATTACAATTTAATTTCATTTAACTTTTTTCTTTTTTTTTTTTTGTATATTCCTAAAAAAAAAAATCTTCAGGCTTTTCCATGGATTTTTATTTTTTTTTTAATTTTTTTATCAAAACAAAAATATATCTCAATGCTTGTTATTATGGTCTCTTTATTTAATTATATATATATATATATATATATACACACACACACGTTGTATTATAATATTTACTACCATGATGTACTTTTTAAAATTTTCTCTTAAATATATTCAAATATTTTATTCTGCGTTTAAATTGCAAAATGCTGTAAAAGTTCTTTCATCTTAAATCTCATTACTGTTCTTTTTCTTTTTTCTATTTATTTATTTTTTGAATTAAAGAACCTGAGTCTGATCGTGTGGGCGATCGGAATCTTGTTCTCTTTGCTCTTCCACCTGGGCACGCAGGAGTCGAAGGCCAAAGGTAATCAGAATGAGGAGGAAGGAGAAGATAATGGAGAGCGGACACCTCTCCTCACCCGATCTGCACCGAATTCTCCTTCTGTGGCTCTGCAGTGGAGACACTGGCTGAAAGAGTGGTCCTTCTACCAGGTAGCTACAACCCATCAGCCAATCAGCAGCCAGCTTTTTTATCAAGTTTTTAGAACACAGTCAGCCAATCAGCATCCAGCTTTCTGCAGCAGTTATAGATTAGCACTGCAGGAACATGTTTAGTAAGATTATTGGCAGTTTCTGTCGTTGCAGCTCGTGACTGAAGCGCGAGTCTGTGCATATATGTCTGGAAGGTCATGCGACTTTTACAGTCCGATCAGGCTTTAACTGGGTCACGTCCAGGAAACGTGCAATGATTAACATGTTGCAGAGTGTGCAGAGACACGACACGGTGCAGCCTGTCATCTCTCCATCTTCACTTTTACATAAATGACTTATAAATGCTTCTGGGAAAGTACTGCACAAAACAAAGATTTTACAGGCGGTAAGGGAAAAAGGAGAGAGGAAATTGTAAGGTAGGAGAAAGAATGATGAAAGGAAGGAAAGGAAAGGTGGGGCCGGTTAACAAATACGAGATAAAATAAACGAGATAGAAAGGAGAGAAAGCAAGAAAAAAGAATGGAAGAACAAAGAAAGAAGGGACAAAAGTAGGGAAGAAATGGACAATGGCGTCAACAGAAAGGGACAAGAAAAGAATACAGAAGAGAGGAGGAAATTGGTAGAAAGAAAAGAGATGTGAAGGAAAGACACATCGGAATGAAGAAAAAGAATAATAGGAATAATAAATAATATCGGAATAAAGAAAGAAATTGAGGGAAGAAAGACTTTAGATTTTTTTTGTGTTGATTCTCAGGTTGCAGTTCTCTACATGTGCACAAGGCTGATAGTGAACCTGTCACAGACCTACATTTCCATGTACCTCACCAACACACTGCTCCTGCCAAAGGTAACGCGTATATACACACACACACACACACACACACACACACACACACACACACACACACACACACACACACACACACCTTTATAGCTGTAGTTTGATGAATTGATTGCTTCGCCACATTCTCTCGATTTGATGATATTGATATGGGTGTGTGTGTTTTACCTCTTTCTCTGATTGCAGAAGTACATCGCCACAATCCCCTTAGTAATGTACCTCAGCGGATTTGTCGCGTCTTTCATCATGAAACCCTTCAACAAGCTGATAGGGAAAAGTGTGAGTTTTCAGATTTCTGTCTGTTACCATTTAAACCTCCCTTTATACAGTGCTCTGTATGAAATTAAATGATATTATATTATAATTTGTGTGTAGATGGTGTACTTCATGGGTCTGATTCTGATCCTGATCTTCTCATACTGGGCTCTGGTGGACACCCATATGGGAGAGGGTGTGTATGGAGCTGCAGTGCTGCTGGGCGCGGGATCAGCCACCATTCTCGTCATGTCTCTGTCCATGACTGCCGATCTCATCGCAGATCAAACTGTACGTACCGTCCTGTTCACACACATCCATGCTTGTTCCACAGATCATGTAGTTCTGTAGGTGGATTTAATTTCCATTTATTTTAGTAAAATATTTCAGACTGTTTTTCTTTTCGCTATAGTTTCTTTAGTTGTGATTTACAACCATTTGTATAGGCTACAGTTCCTAGAAAACCCTTTGTCCTATACATTTTAGTCTTTTCTCTGCTCTAACACCACCTTCTACTGATGAAGAGCTGTTAATCAGCTGATTCGTTGTGTGGGGGGGGGTCTTCTTCAAGACCTCTGCTACAGGGACTTCTTGAAAACCTGTGCTAGAACTTATAATCTACAAACTGTTTACCTGCATCATTAAATCCTTTTCAAACCAAATAAACCATTGTGTAAAAAATGTAAATAATTTACTTGATGCCTAATGGTCCCTAGGGATGGTAAAATTCACAGATTCGCATGTGCGTCGGCAAAAAAGATAAAAAAAAAAGATAAAAAAAAAAAAAATTCCATCAGGTGCCATTTGTATCTCGATGCGTCGTTTATAACATATTTGCATTGGTAAGAAAACAAAAAAAATTAATAATAATTTGTTTATATATAATTATTTGTAGATGCATTACATGTTATTCAAAAAGTGACCAATAATTTGGGACCATTATTAGATATGTAGATTTATTTCCCGTCGCTAAACTGTTTCTCGAGTACGTTCTCTCAGCGCCGCTGCTGCTACGTGAATATGACGCATCACAACACTACGTAGACCGGGGCGTGTCCTGAGAGTCGCATAGAATACAGATTAACATGGCAGAGGTAGAGCTGTAACTTCCTGCACACACAACAGAAAAAGAACGTCTGCTTTTATTTTTTTCTTGTGAAAGGGACCTGCGCTAGAAGTCAGAAGGGACTTAAGTAAAAATTGTCGGTCTGAACCAAAGAAATAAAAGCGAACTATCAACATGATTTTTTTCATTGAATCGCATTTTGTTAAATCAAATCCGAATCGGATCTCACTGCATCGTAATGGGGTGAATCGTATCGCATCGAATCGGTAGCTGCTTCATATGTATCTCTTTAATGTATCGTTGTCTATGCATCAAAATGCGAATTGCACATCCCTAATCCCTATTGGTGTCCAGTTTTTTCCATATTTTAACACCTGCATAATTTCGATTTTCTAAAATTCGTCCTTACAGCAAAGTGGAGCGTTCGTTTACGGAGCCATGAGCTTCACTGACAAAGTTGCAAATGGCGTGGGAGTCATAATCATCCAGACACTGCACCCGTGTCAGTAAGTCACCTCTATTAACATCTAATGGGAATAATCATTACATATTATGTATATTTAAGACATTTGATATTAGATATTGTCATTATCAAATGTGTCTTATTTACATACTGTGTATGCTCTTCTTCTGCAGCACTCAGGGTTGTTGTCCTGCATGTGTGTGGTATTATCACTATGTGATGGTGATCGTTACGGGCGGAGTCGCCGTCGTAGCAGCTCTCAGTCTCTGCACCATTCTCATCTGGCCAATCAGGATCCGGCATTGTAAGTCTACTTTTAATCATATGCTGTTTTTCTCCACACATACACACTGAGCCATGACGACGATGATATTGGTTTCTTTACTTAATATTTTTAATCTTAACCTCCTGTATGAAGCCACATGAAGCAGGAGGCACTTTATATTATTCATTTGAGATTTAGGAAAGGAGGCGGGGCTTCCGGCATCTCCGTTTACTCCATAGCTCATAGTTATTATTTAATAATTCATATCTCACCCCTATGACTTGCTTTTACTTCATTCCTTCACGCATCACAGTTGGATGCAGACAATGAAACGGTCGTTTCTCCACCATATCAAATGTTCTACATCAATATATTTTGAAAGTGCAAGTAATTCGGGATTCACCTGAAGTTAGACAAGTCTTACAGGAAGTCATGTGACTCCGATCGTGTGTGTGTGTGTGTGTGTGTGTGTGTGTGTGTGTGTGTGTGTGTGTGTGTGTGTGTGTGTGTGTGTGTGTGTGTGAGAATCCTGTTAAATCTAATGGCAAAAGATATGTAAACATTATTATACATTAAATGCAATATTTTTTTATATTTAAAATATTTTAATAAAGTTAAAAAAGTGAGAGTAAAGCAAAGAGTGAAATTGTGAAAAAGTGTGAAAGAAAGTGAACAAAGAAAGTGTGAAGGAATGAAAGAAAGAAACAAAAATGGTGAAAGAAAGTAGGAGAGAGTGTGAAATGAAAATCGACAGAGCTGAAAAAAAAGACACGCAGGCAAAAAAGAAAGTGAACGATGCAAAAGAAAGACTGACCGAAAGAAAGTGAGGGAGAATAAAAGACGGAAAGAAAGAGAGTGAAGAGTTGAAGGAATTAGAAAGTAGGAAGTTGAAGGAAGTAAAAGAGATTAAAAATTGTGAAAGACCAAGGGACAAGAATGAAGAAAGTGTGAAAGAAGGAGAAATGATAGATGGATGTATAGGTTGACAGATACAGTAGATAGATACGATGGATAGATGCGTTGATTGTCACAACGTCTAAAGCATTTCACCGCATGGTATAATGTATACGTATTTGTGTGTCACAAATTAAATGTACTTTTTTTGCAGTAATAATATGAAAGTTATTATTCATTATAATGCTGGTAATGAAGTGGTTGCAGTAGTCGTGATCCAGCAGATGAAAGCACATGTAGATAAAGACACGAGTATACGAGGTGGCTGTTGTGTATTACAGTGGCAGTGGAGCAGCAGGTAAATGGGTCTGCAAACAGCCCCCCTAAGGGTGAGAGTTTTGTTCCACTCTTTTGCACTCTCTTTTTGATCTCACTTAAGCACCCCTGTCCTGAAAACACATGGATATAAATGATGAGCAATCAAAAATCCTACAGTGCACTGCATGAGTACCATCCACAGAAACATCACGGTTCGCTCACATTCATAGAAATCAAAAACACTTAATTTTACCACACAGGTGTTGATTTTCCTCAAAAATTGTAGATACAGAAATGCTTTGTTTTCATTTTACTCTACCAATGTCTATCGATTGAATGCTTTTCCCTTTTATTGTTGCATTTATGGTTCAGCTTCCATTAAAAGCGAATTCCTGATATCACTTGCATTATAGCAGCTGTAAATGGTCATTATGTGACCTGTATATAAGTGTAAGTTTTTGTGGCGTCAAAATATAATTATACAGTGGACTCTCGGTTTGCGAATGTAATTCGTTCCAGACAAGTATTCTCGCACCAAATGATGCGTATTACAAAGTAAATTTCCCTATAAGAAATAATGTAAATTTGAAAAATGCGTTAAAAAACCCTAGAAAATATATCTTTAAAAATATGTTAAAATATACAGTAATACAGTATGATGCATTTATAAGTGATATTTGTTGTATTACTGTATATTGTAACAATCAAATAAAAGTAAACGAAAAACAATGTTTACATTGAAGGAGAGTCGGTGCTGGCGTGAGGGAGACGAGGCGGAGTGGAGGATAAGGATTACTGCTGGGAAGTACGGGAATCTCCTTCCATTATGATGTCGGGAAGGCTTTTACTATCTTACTGTCTAGTTTTTTTTTTCAAATCACTTTCAGTTTTTGACTCGCTACTTCTCAACTTTGACTAAAAATCGATCTGATGAAACTTCTTGGCTGTGTTAGGAAGCGTGCGCAAAGAACCAACGTGATGTTTATAACAAAGCTTCATACGTTTAACAAAGAATTTCATGAATCTTTTTGTTCGTATAACAAAACGTTCCTACAGCAGGGTTCCACTGTAAGTATATAATTATTATATAATATAAATATTTTGTATATTGTATAAAATTATTATATAAATATAATAAGTATTACACCTACAAGACCAACATGCAATCAGCTTTTAGTTATTGGCACGAATCTCTTTCTGATTGTATCAGTTACGTGTCTGTAGGAACGTAACAGTACTACAGACGTGAACTGCTTTTATTTTTTAGCTATGGTGAAGTGCACGTTTATATTTGGCTTCAAAATAATTAATTTAGGGCTTGCTTAAAACCAGCTGCTAAAAACATATTTGTGTGTGATGTTCTATAGATCTTAAATTTCATTCTCATTGGTCTTAAAAAGGGCTTAAAAAGTCATAACATTTGACTTGGTGAAACCTGCAAAAACTCACCTGATTATTAAATAAACCTGATTATTATCCACAATGTAAATCTACACGTTCTGAATCGAACTCCAGCTGGGGTGAATTGGTGTTTTCAGGCAGCTCTGACCGTGTGTGTGTGTGTTTCCTCAGGTCTCCGTGTTATGCCCGGTCTGCTTTCAGACGGAACAGATTCAGAAAGCAGCGAGCCGACTCTGGTTAACTGAATGGTCCTGAGTTGTGAGTGTGTAAATCTGCACAAACTGAACTGCTACAGTATGTGGTCCAGAGTGCTGCCATTCCAGTCCTGTTTATCCACTTATTTATGAATGAATCCTATAGGTGTTTTTATTCTGCATCTGTGCTGCACTAAAGGATACAGACCAGAACATAAGCATAGAAACACTAAAGCATATTTTACCATGTGTTTGCGTGCGAGAGTGATATTGAGAGATTGTGATTGAGCGCACATATATACTGATTCAGTATATGAAGGGATTTATCAAATCTATTTTAAAGCCATTCAAACACTATTGACAAAGGGACCAGCATTATATATTTGTTATTGTCTGTTATAATGTGTACACACACACACACACACACACACATGTAATAATGTATCTTTTATACATTAGAAGAACAAAATTAGACTATCGCTTCCGTTTTTCACCGATTTCTACTCGTGTATCCAGCTGTGTACAGATGCCATTTCTGCCACAAACTCTGGACCTCGTTTATCAGTCTTTAACTAAATGTTTTCATGAAGTTAAATTGTATAATACGAAAGTCCTAAGAGGCCATGCATTATATTTCTTTCTTTTCTGTTTCCTTGTTATCATGACTTCATTTTCTTGTGATCTCGACATGACAGATGTTATCTCTCTGACCATTGCTCTGATCAGCCTAAAACCATTCAAACGGCATTTTTTATGCGTCATTCGGTAGCCATGCAGATGTTGCAGACCTGATGAGCGCCTCCTTCTCAAGTGTGAAGAGCTATTTCAGCGTGACCCTCGCGATCATCCATGATGCCGCTTCGAGAAGGTACTCTTATGCCGATCACACAGAAAAGTACTGATCGAGGAATCGATGTTGGTCGAGATCGCAAGAAAATTTAGTCGTGATAAAGAGAAAAACATTGATAGATAGATAGATAGATAGATAGATAGATAGAGATTATTTATCCCAATGGGAAATTCACACAAGGCATACACGCTGATATAAATGCAAAAAAAAAAGAATAAAATGAATGTCGATCATGAGCAAATCGTCGTGATAACGATAAAACAATTCATGTCGAGACCACCAGAAAGAAAAAAATATCCTAGTGCATGTCCTCTTAGAATTTGGAATAACAAGGGAATACATGCACATTTACACTAAAAGGAAAATAACATGTACATCTGTTATAGTTGTTTACAGGGAACAACCACAACACTGAAGTTACACTTTGTTTATAATGCTTTATAATATTGTATAACTTTCACTGTAATTAGTAACATTTATTTTTATTTTTTTTTTTCTGTAAAATATGAAAAAAGACCAAATTTTTGGTTTAGTAACTTACAAAAATGTAACTTGTAATGCAAATTTAAATAATTATATTATAAATAAATGTAAAAAATAATAATACTAATAGTTAAATAAAAGAGAAGATTTTAGGGGTGTATTATAGGCAGATCCCCAGGTCTCATTGGTGCCATTTCTACTACTAATTCCTTGTTTAAAATACTGTATTACTAAATTTATCTCCACTAAACTTTTCCATTGTGTGTATAGTTAAATAAATGATCAGGTGTAGCGAACACTCATTTTCTGAACATTTTACTAAACATTGATTTATGACTATAAAGCAAAATAGAATTAATTCAATTTCCAAACTCATTACACATGTTTTTGTTGCACACTGTGATGATGATGATGATGATGAGGATGGTGAGGATGAAACACTTTGTATAAATAAATTGCACTTTTATGATAAGGCTCTATTATTAGACTTTAGAGCTTTTTTTTTTTTTACAGAGAATTTGGGGAAGGGATTGTAATAAATAATGGATTTGATTAGGTCTGATTCAAGCAGGTCTTTTTACAGGGACATAAGGAAATAAATGGAAATGTATTATGTGTATTGGATAAGTGTGATCAGGGACATGATCTGCTGTGAATCTACCTGAAAGTGTTTTAATGCTTTAAATTTTTTTTTTTTACATTTTTTTTTATATTGTCTGTATGTTACGAATTTTTTTTAATCAAATTATATTATAAAAAATAAAAAGCACTATTCTGTCTTGGATTTGTTTATTGAGTGAGTTAATGGCTGATATCAGGTGATGAGATGTCCACAATCCAGACCCACTAAGATTTTTGAGCAGGATGAAGGAGATGGAATGTGCAAATGTTACTTCAATGTTATATTGGGACACCTGACTTTGGTTCTTTGGTTCTTCCCCAAATTGTTCCCACAAAGTTGAAGGCACATAATTGTAATGGACATCTTTGGATACTGTTGTATTAAATTTACTCTTCATTAGGAGACTCAAACATGTTCTAGCATGACCTTGCACAAAGCCAGCTCTATAAAGATATGCTTTACATGGGTTGGAGTGAAATATCTCCTGCTATTGAGGTTTACTCTTAACCAAATTGAACACCTTTGGGATGAATTGGACTTCTGACTGCACCCCAGGCCTCCTGTCCTCACCTACATTAATACCTGACTGATCAGTACTAACACCCCTGTGGCTGAAGGAATCTCATACCAATATCCACAAGCAAACCAAAATCTAGCAGAACATCTTTCCAGAACTATGGAGGTTATTAGAAGTGCAGATCAGAGGTGGGAAGTAACGAAGTACAAATATTTCGTTAATGTATTTAATCAGATTTTTCTGGTATCGCTACTTAACCAATATTTTTTACTTTCACTTTAGATTTTTTTACTTAAATATCTGTACTTTTTACATTTCCAAAACAGCCTCGTTTCTTTAGTTTTAATCTGCTTAGTGACTTTTTTTCCCCCTTCTCATTGCACTAATCGACATGTTTCCTGTTATTGCGCTGTTTTTTAATCTACCACTGGTGTATCATTTCCTGACTTTCTCACGCCACTAGTTTAGTTTTACGAAGCTCACAGTGAGCAGGCAGAAGGCAGTAAGAAGTCTGGGGTTAATGTGGTGACAGAAGGAGTCAGTGATGTAAACATAACTGAGACATTCCTGATCACATGAACATCAACTTTTCTCTGCTTGTGTTCTATTTAAATTATAAATTATTTAGTATTTATATGAATTAGGGCCCAAAATTAACACGTTAATGCAAATTAATTTGAATGGCACTAATTGTATGAACGCGTGATTAATAATTTTTGTGACAATGTTTTTTCATGACATTCTTTACTCCGATATAAAACAAAATAAACATTTATTTTTACTGATGTGCCAGGTCTTAAATCAGCACCAAAATCCGCCATGATGGACACATCCGGCAACCAGCCTTCAGGGGTCTGCAATCAACCTATAGGGGTCGACAAACGCATCGGCGCGTTTTGTGGCATTTTTTTTCCTCATAACGCCGAAACTAACTTAAATTACTTTTTTGATCTTATAGATAAAAGCAATACCTCATTTGAATTTGTAAAGGGTCTGCTTTAATTCCTGTACACTCATAATAACAACAAAAAAACACTACGCTTTTGTAAAATAAAGAAAACAGACAGGGGGCGCTCTCTGTCGTCTGTCATCTCACTTTACACACAAATAAAACTGTCTGAATCTCAATAAATACCTGCCTCACAGATATAATAAATATATAAATAGAAAGCTTGTCTACTTTCAAGTATCAATTTACAAAATTTTCTCTCAGTATATAATCTTTATGAAAGTTTGCAGATGTGGAGTTTCTCCGGTATCACCTCATTAAGCGTCCGTGTGGAAACATAGAAAAAGTTTCGTTTGGTGTCCTGATGATTTACGTAATCCAAAAAAAAAAAAAAAAAAAAACATAATTACTTGTAAAACAGCTATATAATATGAACTGAAGATGACATTCCATAAAGTGCACGTGTGAAACGTCTCGTCCAAAATGACACAAGACTGTGAGATGGCAAACAATAACAATGCACTGTGCATATAAAACACTGAATGATTAGCAGTAATTGTGTGAAAGTTAAATGTTAGTAGTAATGGCATTTTAGGAATAGTAGTAGTAGTAAATGTATACGGTTTTGTTTTATTTACTTTCATTCACTTTAGTATTTAATGCAGTGCTTCTGCTTGAGATTTGGGACATATAATCCCGCTGTATTGTACACAATACCTCCACATTTTACACATCATGTTTTTACTCTATTCATCCACAAGGTGGCAGTAGAAACCATCAGGATGAAAGAGTGTAGCGTACCTTTTAACGCTTTCTTTCTTTTTCCTTACTTGAATGATGTGGGTAGAAATATCTTGTATTATTCATGTACTTCACTTTAAATGTACTGTACATTTCATTTTTCTCTTTTCCTTTCCATTACTCTTTTTTTTTCTTCATTTCTTTCCCTATTGAATTCACTTTTATTTGTATATTGTTATAATTTTTTTATTTGTATAGAGACTTTAACAATGAACATTGTCCCAAAGCAGCTTCTATAATTAGGTCAGTAATATATATTTTTAATTTAACATTACTCCAGATACTCTAGAGACAGTGGTGAAAGTGACCAGGAAAAACTCCCTGAGATGGTATAATGACGAAACATTGAGAGGAACCAGGACTCAAAAGGGAACTTGTCCTTTCTTTTTTTGTCCATTCATTACAGTTTTATCATTGTTGAGGTGTACTGTTCAGCAAACCGTTCACTGATGGGCGCTTTAATTTTAAATCTTTTTATGCCATTGTAGCAGACTGATGATATTATTTCCAGTTCAAATCCATCCTCAAAGTTCTTGGGTTGCTCCATGGATCTCCAGTTGAAGAGAACTCCATCCAGAGGTAGGGTGTCAGGTAGTCTGGAAAGAAGAAAGGGGCTGAATCACGTTTCAATTGAGGGAGAGAAAGAACGATAGAAGGTGTTTTCATTCCCTTTCCCCCAGTTGTCAGATGCCCTTATCCATAGTACCAAAAGTTTTCTTTATTTTATAAAACTGAGCAGTTTATAGTTAAGGGTCTTGCTCAAGGGCCTAGCAGTGGCACCTTAGAGGCGCTGGGATTTGAACTCATAACCTTTCAGTCAGAAGTCAAACATCTTAACCACTAAGCTCCCACTTCCCCACAACAATCAATCCACAAGCAGTTTTTTTTTTTTTTTTAAACGACCACATTAGATAACAGCCACAATATAACACAATACAGCAACTTCACTTTTACAGAATAAAGGCAATAATTCAGACGTTTTGAATATTAGAAGATCATTGTCAACGTTTTGTGTTTTTTTTTTATTATTAAACAGAACATTTTTACAAATAAAAAAAAAATGAAATATGATCATCTAAATTTAGGCTTTATATATAATTAATAACAAACCAAAGGTATGATGAGAACTTCAGTCTTTGTACAGTAATAACTAAATAACTGTATTTTAATATAGATATCAGAATCATTTTATTTGTTAATTATTAAAACAGATTATGATTGATTACATTTGCATTATTTTAAGATTTTATACATGTAATTTGCACACACTTCAAACGATACCACACAAAATGTATTATACTAATATAATGTTGGACTATTGGGTTGGACATTTGAGTTGTGAGACTTGCTGTCTCCAAAAGGAAGAAGAATAAGAATAAACAGTCAAGCAGAAGAGACCGAAATCTGAACGTAATATTCTGTGTGACTGTATATAATGTGTACTGAATTTTTACTTATAATTTCAACGTATTAAAGTCACACTAAGCTTTTTTTTATAACTGTTTCCTACAGGAGAAAATTGCACTCATTTGAATATTACGAGTATAAACTCATTGACTGCAGTTTATTTAAGTAAATTCCTTCAAACACGACTGCTCTAAACGGCGTAGATTATAGAAATCTACTGTACTGAAGTACTGTGAGCGGTCTTGCATGACGCTATATATGCTGGGTATTTTAGATAGGTTTGATATGTGCTTGATAAAGTCCTTGAAAGTGCTTGAATCTGGTCTTCATGAAAGTGTGAGAACAATGTTTAATTTATTTGGATGAGTTTTCCATAAACAGTTATTATAGTGAGAGAGTGAGAGAAGTTTGTGCCATGTCTCTACCAATAATAATAATAAAGCTGTTGGAAGGAGCTCCTGGTGCCATTTTCGTTTCTCGTTTGAACGTTTTCTTCTCCCATTTTATTTAAAACCCATTTATCAAAGTCACAGTATTCACCATGTAAGATTACTTCCACACAAACATCTCAGTAAGTACATTACCAGTAGCTCAGTAAGATCATTAGGAAATGCTTCTGTATCAGGGAAAAGTGTTAACTCAGTGGTTAAGCCTCTGGTTTACTGATCAGAAGGTCAGGGGTTCATACCCCAGCATCACTAAGCTGCCACTGTTGGGAGTATGAGCAAGGTAACCAAGCCTCTGTGCTCCAGGAGTGCTAAAACATGGCTGACCATGTGGTCTGACCCCAGCTTCCTAACATTGCTGGGATATGCAAAGAACGAATTTTACAGTACGTGTGACAAGTAAAAAACACCGTTACTATGGTTACCATTGTTTAAACCTCACACTACCTGTGCGCTAAACAATCTGAACTCAAACTTGAACTTCAAGCCAATTACAATGCAGGGGAGAAAATCAGGAACAGCAATGATCCATTTCCATTTATAGCATTTGGCAGACGCCTTTATCCACTGCGACTTACAACTGAGCTGGTGAGGTTTAAGGGCCTTGCTCAAGGGCCCAGCAGTGGCATTTTGGTGGTACTGGGATTTGAACTCGACCTTTCAAGTCCTATCCACTAAGATACTTCCTCAATGATCCAAAGTGATGAAGACATTGTAGTAGATTATATATCAAATTAATCTAGAGGTAGTGTATTTTATTATAGAGGCACTGCAATTCTTCCACAGTGTTGCTCATAATTATCAAATGTTGTCCTTTTTAAAAAATAAAGTACTGAATACTGGGATTTGTTCTCAGTTCCATCTCTCCATGAGCTAATGAGCTAATGGCCTCCTGTCCTCTGTGTATTTACACTGAGCTGGAAGAGACTCAGTAGTTTATTCGAAACATATTCGTCTTTCTCGTCCGTCTGTGTGTCGTGTAGAACATCGCTAGCGGGAGGGGGGGAACCCAAACACTTATTAATAACACCTTTGTTTTAAAGCTTAAAGAATCCAAATGGAAAACACACGACCACCTGCGTCCGATTACAGACCAGTTACTGCTAATTGGAACAGCGTTTGCGGAAAAAAAACACCGTCAGCTCTTCCAGATCTGATTCAGCACAACGCAGCAGAGAGAGGACCGCTGTAATGTAGACGACACAGACGAACTGGACTCTGTTTTATGAGAAACACGCTCATCATTTCCCACGATGCAACAGCTCATTACAGCTTCTCTAACACGTTGTGAAATCCTGATGAAATGCTTTACTGCGTATTGTATTTTCCTGACTGATTGTGACTAATACAATTACCACTGGATCGGTATGAAATGTTCCCTACATGCCAATGAAGCTAAATTATGATGATCTTACCTCAGCGCTTTTGGATTTTCCCTCTGATCGGCCAGGATTTGAAGTGCGGAAAGCAGCTTGTCATGTTTTATGCCAAAGAAGTGTAAAATCCTGATTCCCAAAGATGTCGAGTTGTACCTTTGTCTGGTACAAAATGCTGACAATGGAGAGTCTGTGAAGAAATATCAAACGAATATATTTCCAACAAATCGACCTAATAATTAGTATAGAACCACTTAGATACATTAGAAGTAGCTTGATTCTTCCATAATACAGTTCAATTCACTGTCACTTTACACAAACATACAGTACAATCACTGAAAATGTCATTCTTTTTCTTTTCTTTCTTTTCGAATTGCCAGTTGCACTCTGTTTTATATGTAGCATCATCTTTCAAGATTGTTTTTATTACAATTGTTTAATTTCATTCTGCGTAATCAAATTTAATATTATTTGTATTCTACTTTTACAATAATTATTGCCACACAATTTTTCAATCAATACATCAGTCCCTATTATAACCCAGCCATTAGGGAGGCACAAGTCAGTGCACTCTTAGTGCCGGTCCCAAGCCCGGATAAATGGGAAGGGTTGCGTTAGTAAGGGCATCCAGCGTAAAACATGTGCCAAATCAAATATGCGGATCACAAATAAGAGGAGGTTCATGGATGTGGTGAGGGAAGACATGCAGGTAGTTGGTGTGAAAAGAGGCAGATGTAGAGGACAGGGTGGTATGGAGACGGATGATCCCCTGTGGCGACCCCTAATGGGAGCAGCCAAAAGAAGAAGAAGACATTAGTCCCTATTATGTTAACCCTAATGAACAAACCAGAGGTGATGGTGTTAATGGAAAAACTCCCTATAATATTCCTTTCTTATAGTTTTATCATCATTTAATTTATCACCTGTACACTGATTGAAACCATGAAGCAGGTTTGCTACAATGGACTACAGTTGTTAAGAACAGAACACAGATTCGGTGTCTAAGTGTAACCATGCACAGTTATCTCAAGTATCTTCAGGCTGTTTATGTGAAGAACATCCTCAGAAGCAGAATGGATCAGACAGATCCAGAGAGCAGAAGAGGACACTATCACTGGTATCTCAGCAGTATATAAAGCTCAAGAGAGAAAGTAAAAAAGTATCATTTAATAATATGACAGACATCAGATGTACTGATGTATAACTGCGATTTAGATGTTGTTGCAGTGCTGGTTCTCCAGTGGTTTAGTGTAAAGTTGTATGAAGATCGTTGCTCGACAACAGGAGGCTCGAGGATCGAGAGTTGACGTAAAAGACGGACCACATGTTTTCAGGAAAACAAAACAGTTTTGTAGTCTTAAAATATATGGTATGGAGGAGAGTGGTTTTGGAGCTTCATAGCAAATACTTTGTATGGAGTACAGTGTGTTTAATGAATGGCCTTTGATTTTCTTTGCGGAAAGAAATGGACTGAAACACCAGTGTACCCCAGACAAAGCAGTCTTTTCTGACTTACTGAAATCCACAGCATTGCCTTTATTATTTTTGTTTTCTCCTAATCATGGCTTCATTTTTCTGTTTACTCGATTCAACAAAAGGGTTTGTTTTTACTGCTCTGAAATTTTAGCGCAATCCTGCAGAATCCAGCGTAAAACAAACGGATTTCCGCTTTTCACCAGATACTGGTGCACTCAACACCAGTCCTATTCACATCACAAGGCGAAATTTTGGCTGATTTCTTGTCCCCCTTACGAAATCAGCCACTTTCGTTCCAAGGTCCTGGGTTTTAGCATCTCCATGTTGTGAACTCATCAGGGGCTTCCAGGAAATCCTGGAATTTGATTTGATCGCACAGCCTTTTGAAAGCCTTCTTTGATTTTCTTTTTTTGTGGACTGGAATTCATTAAAAAACAAAAAGTCTTTCAGAATGAGGTCATGACTATTATAAAAATGATTTTATTCATTATTTCATATTTTATTCATTCGATTGAAATAAATATAGTTGCTACATTCATTTCATTATGGATGCTTTATTTTCAGGTTTTTTTTTTGTCACAATCAAATGATATATTTAAATTATAAGTGCATGCGCTTAAAAAGTGAGTCAGATTCCTGAAAGGAAATAGAAGGAAAGGATGTCAGGGCAAAGGAAGGCAGAAATTAATTTGGTGTTATTAGTCCTTACTTGACATTTGGAGTGAATTAGTAAGTGACAATCCAGGGCTAGGTGAGTGTTACAGGATTTTAATGCATGACATGGAGGTAAAGAACGGCCCACGGTGAAGCAGAGAGCATTAAAAACATGTAAGTTCTCACATCTAGTTGTGGATTCTCACATTATGCCTCCAAATGATACTCCAAATGTTAACTGCCGTCTCAACCAGTGCTCGAATTAAGTCAAATCTTATTGGGGGGGTCCCCAGTTGTTGTGTAATTCATATATTTTTTACTTAAATAATCTTAGGGACCCCCCTAAGTCTATTTTTTACTTCATGGTGGTCCCTAATGCCTTATGGGGTGTCCTGGATCCCCAGAGCCCCCCCTCTAGTTAAGCACTAGTCTCAACCAAGCAACAGTGATCAGGAATTTCTTGGTTTTGAAGGCCGGATTTTCATGCTAGTAGAACAGTAACAGAGCCGTGTTTTATTTAGCAGCAGGTCGGAGCGTAAGCCCGCTCCTCATTACATCTCTTCCTAACGAGGACGGCGTGTAGCAAACGAGTGTCAGGATTTTATTCCGCTTTTCTTTATTTGCATATAGAGCTGGAGGTCAGCCGCTGGATTTATAACGTGCTCAGTGAATTAATACTGGCTCGTATTTTCCAGTAAACCTCTAACGAACCCTGTGATTCTCTTCATTAAATAATAGTTAAATGTTTTGCAGCCAGCGCTTTTTGTCTGCTGTAGTTGGAGTTAGCGATATGCGTTTTTTGTTGTTGTTGTTGTTGTTGTTGTTGTTTGGGTTGTTTTTTAGTCGTTTAAACACCATTACTCTGTCAGCTTAGCACTGCCACATGATAAACGTTGATCATAAACATTGTAAAAATCTTTCTGAGCTTTTTTTCTCTTTCTATCTAAACAATTCATCTTTTGAGGGGGGTCTTTAAACACAAACGACTAACTTGGTAAACACAGTTATCTCCTTTCTTACCTAGTAAAAAATAGCTTGCTTGTAAATATAATGTTGCTATAAAACTAACCAGAGTTGATGTTTTAATTGATAAGACTTTAAAGCACGTTTGTACATTGCTCTGGATAAGGGCCTCTGCTACATACCGTACATATAAATGTACTTCTACCAAGGAAAAATGGCAGATTGCTAGCTAGCACTTGTTTATGATCAGTAACACTGTTTATTTCATAATCAATAATCCAGCTAGCTGTGTGAGACACTTTGCTTTGATTTGCTAACATAGAGTTATTATTTTGACTTGCTACAGCCCTTTCCTCCATTTGTGACAGACTAAATATTTCTGGTTAGCAAGCTAATCATATTCTGACACATCGCTAAATTGCTAGCTAGATCAGTTTTTTATCTTTTTCATAACATCTAAAAAAAAAAAAGGTTGCTAGCTAGCTAACACTTTTGGCTGGCTAAAGAGAGTTAGCATTTTGGTTGGAATGAGTGGTTTAGGAGACTTTTAGCTTTGAAATCGAACCAACAAAAGTTCACAATGTGAAAAGACGTGTTGAAAATTATAATAATGATATATCAATATGATTATAAATGATGCCAAACAGCATGTTTCTGAGATGATTTTTGTTTATGATTATATAGTGAGTGGTAGCAGCTGATGCACATTTAAATGATACATTAAATTATATGATGAATGTAAATTAAATTAGTTAATGTATTTTAAGTTACTTGAATTGTTTACATATACTGTATATGTAACCTCTTTACCATACAGGTCTGCCTCCTTATGCCATATACTTCCTGTAAAACATTCTCAGAGAGACCAGAAGGAGGCAGCAGAACTTCTGGTTCTTATCATCATCATCATCGTCATCATCATGGTGTGCTTTCTGTATGTTTTCTGTTGTAGTGTTGAAAATGAAAATTACAGCAGTTTGTTAGAAGTACATTAAGTCACTCACATGTCAAGATGGACAGATACATGGATAAGTGGTTAGACAGATTGACGGGTAAAAATCACACATGATAAAGAATTGGTTCAAATCTCAGTAATGTGAGTTTAATTGTAAATTTAATTCTATAAAATCCCAAGTATAAAAAGCTAATCCTGCTTCCTGACCCATAACATCAGGCACAAGACTATTATTATATGACTTAATTTCAATGTATTTGTTCAAAGGTTCTTGACGTTAACTGTTTAAACTTTCCATCTATGATAGTCTAACTTCAAGTAAGATTTTGTCCCAAAGCATTCTCCATTTGAATGAAAACTCGACTGTGAAAGACATGAAATAAATTTATATTGGAATATTTCAGATATTTTTGCACTTGATGGTTTTGATGCTAATGTGTAATGTCATTTTCGACGTTACTGTGAGCTCACAGATTGCTAACACAGCTACGATTGTAAATTTAATACGGGGGTGAAATGATTTCAAACATAAGTAATACAGCTCCTGGAATGATGTAGTGAAGCTGTTGATACAAATATTGGTCTCAGCGTCCCAGAATGATATACAGCGATACACCTACAATGCGGCTAGTCAGCAATTTATATGATGTTAGCATGAAAGTGTCTGAGAAGTGGGTACAGATGATAAAGATGTAAAAGCGATAGACAGACAAAAAGAATAGCTATCTGATAGCAACTATCTTTTATGGTAGATAAGTGAACAGTGTGGTCAGCAGTCAAGCGGCTTTATGGGTAATGTAGAAAATCGTTACGTCAAAATAGACATCCCTTAGACTTTATTTTGAAAAGAAATCTTGGAAGCTGATGAGGATCATGTGGTGAGATTGATATTCATAGAGGATTCTTCTTTTTATTTGCTAAACTGGAGGCTATGGACTCGATTTACTTTGTTCTCTACATTGTAGCTGTCCGTAGATGATGGTTAACATTTGGCATTGCGTTCTGTGTCTCTAATCAGAAGTGTGTTCCTGTGAAACCCTACAAACTCTTTACAAATTCTCATGGCTTTTGCGTGAGATCGGGTTGCAGTGCATGAGTGGGAAAGGGGAAGAGGAGAACTCCTCCGGGAGGAGGTGGGCGAAAGCTCCGTGAGATGATAATGATGCTGTGGTTTTTATGTGGCGATCCCAAAGGGCAGAATCAGAGCCACACTGGCAGCAGTCGAACATCTCGCAGCTTTTTAAAGTTCACAGCAGAAACTCATTACACATGATTACAAACAGAAGGAGTCGGAGTCAGCACAGGTCTCAGAGCTCATCCCTAACCAAGTTTAACAGCAGCATGCATTCTGTAACCTTACGGAGGGGGGCAGAGAGGAGGGGGTGTGATATCTTGAGATTTTCAGCACTATGGAGAAGTATAAGATATCTCAGAAATAAGTGAGGAAAGTGTAATGTTTCATTCTCCACCATCAGTCCTGAAATTTTCCTCCTGAAGACTAGCAGATTTTTAAATGAAAACCCACTGCAGGCTACATTATCGCAGGGTCAGTATAAATACTGGCTTGTGATTGGCTGGAAGCTCAGGTGTCATTTCGGAGCATTGAACACGCATGCAATGTAATTAGCTTTAATACATGAATACAAACTACCGTAACCATAGCAACATACAGTTCCAGGTCCATATAGAGCAAGACCGCTTACATACACATTGAGGATCTTTAGCTATGTCCACACTAATACGTTTTTGTTTGAAAACGTATATTTTTCTCTCCGTTTTGTCCTTCCCTCCACACTGAGATGGTGTTTTCAACTAAAAAGAACCGAGCTTTTTGAAAATGCTCTCCGAAGCCGATAAAGATTAAAATGCGGTTTTCAGTGAAAACGGAGGCTTTTGAAAACATTTGTTTGACATTTTTGAGGCGTTTCAAAGAGCCGAAAAGCAAATAAACGTCATGACGCGGGTTGAAGTGCCGTACGTTTTGCTCATGCGAAGTACAGGGACATAAGAATTTTCAGACGTTTCAGTATGGATGAGCAACTATTTGAGAACAATTTAAAATATCAGTGTGTACGCAGAGCGTTTTTTTTGACGAAAAAGGCCATTTTCAAAACGATCCGGTTTAGTGTGGACGTCTTTGTATGTGGTTGAGTTTATGGAATGAATACGATGATTTTAATTAAATGAAAGATGGCACAGGATGATTTTGATGTACTGAAGAAAAAAATGTTTAAATGAGAAGTATAATGAAAAACAGCACCAGGAGTTAACTCCAACAGCTTCATTATTAAAGACATGGCTCACGTGTAATACTCCTCTCTCTTTGTTAGTTAATTTATTCTAAAACAGCAAGCCGTTCTAAGTTCTTTACTATTTCTATGATGACGGCTCATTCGAAAGGGTTTTTACATTACTTGTAACTATAAATACATAAACACTATAAGCAAAAACATCCAGAAACAATCATAATTAAGATCATAACACTGGCATCACAGTCGTGTGCAGCTTCGGTGGCGTCCCAATGGAAACGTTACCAGATGTAGTGATTAAAATGAGCATTCGTGTTGTTTCGGAGCGGGCCAGCTGTTTTTTTCCATCCTTCCTATTCGCTTGCTATCACACCGTCTTTAACAAAGACAATCTGTTTTTTTATGCCCTGCACATTTTCAGTGACGTGCCATGATGAGAAGAGGCAGCTTCCGCTCGCACATATCTTGAGTGTTAACCTCAAAGGGATCCACTTGAACCTTTGTCTGGATGGAGGCCTTGGGCATTGCTGGTCATATTTCCAATACGGAGCACAAAGAAACCGAGCCCATGTTGGTGCCATATGGTTAAGGAGAGGAAGAGCGAAGTGTATGTTCTGCTGCTCAATCGCTCTTCAAAGCCAGAGTTCAGAACGAATTGGGAATTTCAGAGAGGTGCTGTGTATGGGCTTTGATAGAGGTCTGTGGGGATGGAGGGCAGCGACCACTCACACTACAACATAGAGGGCAGATGGAGAAGCAATAAAATCAGAGCTTATGAACCATTTTTTACCACATCCTCATTTCCTGAAGATCTTTCAGTCTGTGCAATGTTGGAAGAATGGTTGATAAGATCAAGCACTTATAGCACTGTATAGCATAAATTATCCATCTATCCATCCATTTTCCTCTCTCTGCCCACCACTATTTACTCTCTGTCCATTTATTTGATCTCTCTCTCTCTCTCTCTCTCTCTCTCTATCCTTCAATCAATCAGCCTTCTTACATCCCTTATCAATCCTTCCCTGAAATGTATATTCTTTTCTTCCACATATTGCTTCTTCACTCCATTTCTCCTTCAATCCTTCTCCACCGATTTCATCCATTTATTCATCCTTGTTCCTGTCTCCACCCCTATTTATACCTCCGCCCATCACTTTTGAAAATCACCTCATCATCCAGCCACTCCTGTATTCTTTTATTACAGTCCACCTGTACCATGTACCCTTCTGTCAGTTCTTCCATTTCTCTTTTCATTAATCCATTCATTTGTTTTTCTGACTATTACCTACATTTCTCGGTCACTCAGGCACCCACTCATCTATATATCCTTCTCCAAATCCATCGATTATCTGTCCATCACCTGCATTTCTAACCAACACAGGTGGATTTTATTGCTTCTCCATCTGCTCTCTATGCTGGAAAGGTGGTGCTCTGTATGACCATCATCTGCATTTCTAATTTACTCCACCTATATATGTATCCTTCTAAACCCCTATCCATTGACCCATCCAGCCTACTTATTCATTACCAAGCCACATCTGTCTATCTGACCACGTTCTGCTTTTCTTTTTTTCTTTATACATTGACTGTTTTATACTATTAATCCATTCCCATATCACATCTTTGTGTGTATCACCTAAATCACATTTAGTTCTCACACATCCATCCATCCATCCATCCATCCATCCATCCATCCATGCATCATCCATAAATTTCCACCTTTATCTATTGCCAATTCCATCCTACTATTCCATTCTTAATCCATTTCCAACCTACATCCCCTGTCTCTGTTTGTATATCTGACCACCACCTGCCTTTTTCACCCACTTAGGCATCCATCCATCCATCCATCCATCCATCCATCCATCCATCCATCCATCCATCCACATCACCTCCATTCATCTATGTATCTATGTATCTATCTCTCCACCCACATTTTCTTGATTAACACCTGACACTGACAGAGTGACTGCACTCGTCTAACTGTATATCTGATTGTATCAGTAATAGGTAATGACATATTTGAAATATTATTAAAACCAGATCAGCTTGCATTGTTAGAAACAAAGCAGCAAAAGTAAATTTAAAGTCAGCGACAGCATGATGTATCCCGCGTGTACGAGTGAGGATTGGCTGCACCTGCTGATGTGGGGCAGTAAGAACACTGTAACTTAAAGTCAATCTCACTTACTGCTGTGTTTAGACAGCTGCTCCTCAAATCACCGGCTTCCACGCGCTACACCATAGACTCTGCAGAGCCTTAAATCACTTTTTATAAAGATGTTCTCATAAACATGTCCACAAATGGGCTTAAGCAGAACTGTGTTTCTTAAATATTTAGCACTCTGTGCAATTTTAAGCAGGTTTATTTTGAAGACAGGTTTATTTATTTGCAAGACAGGACAGATTGAATTTCTGAGAAGAATGTTAACATTGTTTCCTCACATCTCATACATTTTCCATTCTCATTTATATGTTGCTAGGTATAAATCTTCCTATCAAGTTACCTGTCTGTCTATCCAACCATCCCTCCATATATATTGTCCATCTAGTTACTTGTACTATAGAATCCATCGATCTCTCCATCTATATACGTCATATTATTTAGCTCTCAACTTAATCCACTATCCATCATTAACACAATGTCTGTTTATTTGTTCAGCACTTTTAAGAAAACACATTGCCCAAAAGTTACCCT
Source organism: Silurus meridionalis (assembly GCF_014805685.1). Taxonomy (NCBI): domain Eukaryota; kingdom Metazoa; phylum Chordata; class Actinopteri; order Siluriformes; family Siluridae; genus Silurus; species Silurus meridionalis. The sequence continues at coordinate 22,267,528 of NC_060895.1, forward strand.
TCTTGTTACCTGCATATCAAACAATCCATTTATCCATTCAAATATATGCCTATCTAATTAACCATTATTAACCAATAATCTGTCCAGCCTCCATCAGTATGTTAATCCATCAATTCACCCATTCCTCTATCTAGTTACCTGTACTCTAGCTTCCATCCAGCTGTCCATCTATTTATAAGTTGTACTATCCAGACACCAAATTATAGACTCAACTATCTATCCATCCATCCATCCATCCATCCATCCATCCATCCATCCATCCAATGATCCATCCATCCATCCATCCATCCACCCATCCATCCCATAATATGACTGTACTTGTTTAGCTATTCAGCCATCTATTCATTCAAACACCTCCCCGATCCATTCATTTTTTTAAACTCTGTATCTCACTAGCATTTGATTCATTTAGTTACTATACACCCTGCAATCCATCAATCCAGTTCCCCTGGTCTTTCTAGCCATCCAGCCACGTTTTTACATGTCAGTGTGTCTAGCAATCCACCTATTCATCCATCCATCAATCAGTATATCCCAATATCAATCCATTTAGTTAGCTATCCATCCAACCATCCATTTATCTAGTACCATCTCTATCTTTCTAGTCATCCATCTATCCATTTAAACTTTCATCTAGTTACCCATTTAGCCATCCGTCTGTCCATCCATCCATCCATCAACCTATTTATTTACTCATCCATCTGTCAGTCCACTTATCCATCCAGATTCTCCTGTGAGTACATTACTCACTTCTCAGATCTGTTTTGGTGGGCAAAAAAAGCCCCAGCATGGCACAGGAAGTAAACAGGTCTCAGTGACAGCATCTTTAATTTTCAGCGTAATATTAAAGTCTCCGATGTCTGAAGTCGTAAATCACTGAGATATTGCAAGACTTAAAGGTTCAATTCAGTTCAAGCAACTCAAAACATCTGTAGAACAGCAGAACAGGGATGAGACTGGGCTTTGTAAATCCAGAGGCCTGTACGTGAAAGGAAAATTTCTTCCAGAACTTTCTAAATATAGAGTATAAAAGTCAGAGTCTGTCCGTTTTTGTTGAATTACATTTCTCAGTCAAGATCATGCATCGTTCTTTACTAATAGAAAGTCCGGAAAAGTGAGCCACACCAAAAAAATGGTACCAACCTAAAATTATTAGATTGATACTTATTAGCTGTGTGTGTGAGGCATTGATCAGAACTTAAAAAATTCAACATTCCCCCAAACATTCCCATATTCCCAGATTTTTATTTTGTATCCCAAATGTTCTAAACACTTAGGTGTACTTTTAGTAAAAAATATTTTGCTAACGTCACCTTGTCAAAGTGCTCTCAATAGTTTGCCTTTTTTGGTGCTTAGATCAGCTCTACAGAGGTTACTGAGGAGGGATTCATCTGGCAGAAGGCTGCAGTTTTGGACAAGCCAAAGGGGAAATGCACTGAATTCCTTCAGAGTCCCCACAGAGGCTGGTGTGAAAGGTGATAGCGCTGATCTCCTCAGCACGGCGTGGCAGCAGGCGCCGCACAAAAACATCACAGCATCGAAAGAGTACTAAAAAAGAAATCCACATCTGCCTCAGGGATGGTGGAGTCCTGTGGAGTGAGGTGCACTCTGCCTAGGTACAGTAAAAGAGTGGCACTTATGGGGTTTATGAGCATTTTTATAGATTAGACAAGAAATGCACCAGAATGAGGACCGGGAGTTATTATGTAAAAGGAAAGATGCTCCAAGAGAAGAAGAAGAAACCTCAAAGGAACAGAGATTTATACTGTAAAGTCAGGATTTTATACTTGAAACGTTTCCCTGGAAATCAGTAGTACACGTTTTTTTTCCTTAAACACCAATCCTCAATGATTTATTGCATGGATGATTCTTTAGTTTTGTGTTCAACCTATGAGCAGCGTTGCTTTCCTGAAATATGATAGAAATCGTAAGTAGGAAAAAACTTGCTACGATTTCGACACCTACCAAGTGACTAAGATAAAGCCTAACCTCATCTTCTTTCTACATCTGCATGGGCTTCCTCAGGGTTCAACCATTTCCTCCTTTACGCTAAATGAGAAGAAACTTCACATCAATCAGGATAAAGTGCTTACATGAGGGTTGCGAATTAATACCATGCTTATAAAACCTGAATTTGATTAGCATTCGTTTTAGTAACTAGCTAGCAAGCATCATTGTTTGAGCATTGCTTAGCCAAAGATACTTTGAAAAGTTGTATTTTTTTAATTATAACAAATAGACGTTTATTAACAACAGCTGGCTCATAAAATTGGAGCATTAGCATTTTTAACTAGCTAGCAAACGGCTTGTGCATTGCTAAGCTTAGCTTAAGTTTTACTGTTTAGCAATGACATTGTGTGTCAATTATCAAAAGCTGGTTTATAATATTTGACCTTTAGAATTAAATTTACAATCCAAATAGCAAAGTGTATGACTATTGCTTCACCAGAGCTAGTTTTACTGTTTGGCCAATAAAAGGTGACATTTATAGTAACTAGCACTAGCATTATGATTATTAGCTTCCTATTTTCGACCCTAGCTACCAAAGATATCAGAATTTAAGCATTGCTTTGCTTATATTTGTTGGAATTAGCATTTTTTTAAAGCCATCATTATTTTAAGGAACAATAAGTAGTAACTTATAGTTTGGAAACATTAGCTTCTGATTTACCACCTAGCTAGAGAGGATATCCGCATTTTGAGCAGTACTTAGCTTACCTTAATTAGCATAAGTAATGCATTACTAGCATAGCTAGCAATATTTTCACCGTCTGCAAGACCAAAAATGGTAGTAATAGGTAAAAAAGGTAGAAATAGGCTGCTAGAAGTTTTTATTTGTTTTTAATTTTAGTATATTTACGTTTCATGCAATACTTACAGCATATTAAATCCTGTATACAAGCATTAAATAGAATAATATACAATTTGAAATTGTTTAAGAAGTTTGGTTCAGGAAGGACGTCGTATTTTTTGTGTCGAGTATACCAGCATGGGAAGCAATCCCCGTCCTTCTCATGTTCCCTGCTGTTCTGCGGTGAAGACACAGAGCTGGGATTTTTCTTTACTCATGCTGTGTGAATGTGCAACATAATGAAAAGCCAAAAAAAAAAAAGAGATCCAGCTCTCCACCCTATAAGTGGTCTTTCAGCTATTTGGGCCTGACGTGGTCGTCAGAGTTTCCAGATTGAAAGAAGAAAATTCTTTCCACGGTTAGGAGAAGAGAGGCGAGTCAGCTCGACTTCATCAACTGATGAGTGAATGAGTGGAAGAAAAAAAAAAAGAAAAGATGGAGGCACAGAGAGGCTCACAAATGCTAGTGCTTATAAAAACAAATCAAATTATATATATATATATATATATATATATATATATATATATATATATATATATATATATATATATATATATATAGTCTATTTACTTTAGCATAAAAAAGATTATGTTAATTTGCCATCAGCTAGCTAATAGTGTGTAGCTAGCAAGAGAGGAAAAGATTTGTACTTCCCATCAAGGTAATCAATTCATTATAAAAATAAAAAGCTGTTTCTAGTTTGTTTGATACTAGATACTGGCAGTAGATGGTATTAAGCAATTGTATTATATGGAATTTCAAACGAGTTAATGAATGAGATGATAAACTCTTTCATTGTGCTAGTTACACATATTGACCAAATGATTAAAACCATATTTTGGGAAAAATTGTTAGTTTTTTACATTAGCTAACATTATAAGAAAAGCTACAGTGTATCAGGAAAGTATTCACAGTGCTTCACTTTTTCCACATTTTGTTATGTTTCAGTCTTATCCCAAAATTTATTAAATTCATAATTTTCCTCAAAATACAAAAACAGTACTCCATAATTACAATGTGAAAGAAGTGTGTTTGAAATTTTTGTAAATGTATAACAAAAATTATAATAATTTGCATGTACATAAGTATTTACAGCCTTTGTTTAATACTTTGTTGAAGCAGTTTGGCACCAATTACAGCCTCAAGGTTTTTTTTAAGATGATACTACAAGCTTGGCACACATATGTTTGGGCAGTTGCTTCCATTTTTCTTTGCAGAACCTCTCAAACTCCAGAGCGCCATTTTCAGATCTCTCCAGAAATGTTCAATCTGGACTCTGGAAAAGACTCTATATGTCTGGACTCTGGACTCAATATTTCCACATCTGGACTCTGGCAGGGCCACTCAAGGACATTTACAGAGTCGTCCCGTAGCCACTCCTTTGTTATCTTGGCTGTGTGTTTAGGGCCGTTGTCTTGTTAAAAGATGAACCGTCGCCCCAGTCTGAGGTCCAGAGCACTCTGGAGCAGGTTTTCATCAAAGATGTCTCTCTACATTGCTGAATTCATCTTTCCCTTAATCCTGACTTGTCACCTAGTTCCTGCCACTGAAAAACATCCCCACAGCATGATGGTGCCACCACCATGTTTCACTGTAGGTATGATATTGGCCAGGTGATGAGCAATGCCTGGTTTCCTCCAGACATGACGCTTAGCATTCAGGCCAAAGAGTTCATTCTTTGTTTCTCATGGTCTTAGAGTCCTTCAGGTTCCTTTTGATAAACTCCAGGTGGGCTGTCATGTGCCTTTTACTGAGGAGTGGTCTCTGTCTGGCCACTCTACCATACAGGCCTGATTGGTGGAGTGCTGCAGAGATAGTTGTTCTTCTGGAAGGTTCTCCTCTGTCCACAGAGAAATGCTGAAGCTCTAGCTGGAGAGTGACCATCAGGTTCTTAGTCACCTCCTTGACTAAAATTGCACAGTTTGGCCGGGGTGTCCCGCTCTAGGAAGAGTCCTGGTAGTTCCAAACTTCCATTTATGGATGATGGAGGCCACTGTGCTTATTGGGACCTTCAATGCTGCAGACTTTTTTCTGTACCATTCCGCAGATTGGTTCCTCGATACAATCCTGTCTCAGAGGTCTATAGACATTTTTTTTGACTTGGTTTGTGCTCTGACATGCACTGTTAACTGTGGGACCTTATATAAACAGGTGTGTGCCTTTCCAAATCATGTCCAATCAACTGAATTTACCACAGGTGGACTCATCTCAAGTTTGATCAGTGGAAACAGGATGCACCTGAGCTCAATTTTGAGTGTCGTGGAAAAGACTGAATACTTATGTACATGTGAAAATAAATTTGCCAATATTTTTTAAACAAACCTCTTTTGTGTTTTCATTATGGGGTATTTTTTGTAGAATTTTGAGAAAAATATTGAATTTAATCCATTTTGGAATAAGGCTGCAATAAAAATGTGTAAAAAGTAAAGCACTGTGAATACTTTCTAAATGCACTGTACACAAGCTCAGCAGATCAGTTATTTAATACAAAAAAAACTAACTTGATTTCTTCAACAAAATAAATGACGTTGTAGCTATTACGTACCAATAAATGGATACAAGAATTCAGACCTTTTCAGTAATTGTAAGACTGCTGTACTGTGGGAAGAATAAAAAACAGAAGTAAAGAAAAAGCCCAATCGTTGATTTGGTAACTCGATCACTATATAACTTCTTCCCAAAACTGATTATTTTCCAAGAACTGCATGCTACAGAATGTGTCTTTATTTTCAAAATGTATCTAGGACAGAGATGCTAGGGTCCCAGGGTGACCTTTGATTTGCAATCCATGCAATTTATAAGTAAAGGGGGGGGGAAATGGAAAAATGCCACTGGCAAACTTTCACTGAGAAGAACTTAAAAAGTATAAACTGAGAAGCAAATGAACTGACTCTCAGACTCTGACTTCGTCAGTAAGTCAGTCAGCTGCGGCCCAATTTTGGAAAAAAAAACCTTTGAAAAATAAGCACCAGCTTCATGTCTGTCATTAGAGGTTACGATATTACAAGCGTATGGCTGTACTGCTTTTTGCTTGAACAGCTGTATTAGGTATTGAACCCTTTTGTACTATAAATGGGATTCTTTTCATTTTTAGTTATATTGAATTGAAAAATCTTTAAATGTGAAACTGCATTGGTTAAGCAAAGTTTCGTATTTTTGATTATATTTATAAATATTATGAAATTATAAATGAGGGAAACCAGGGCAACTTTGATATTAACATCATACTGATGGCTGAGTGGTCTAAGGCACCAGACTTAAGTTTTAGACCTTCCCCATTGTTAAAGCGGGGATTCTGGTACCTTAATGCTGCGGTCCCCAACCTTTTTTGTGCCACGAACCGGATTAATGTCAGACAATATTTTCACTGATCGGCCTTTAAGAGGTGGCAGATAAATACAACAAAATAAAATGATACGACCGGCATAAAAACTGGTATTTTCAAAATATAATAATAAACGTGAATCCACTGTGTTGATTTTTGTTCATTTTGCTCGCTTGGGGGTTTGAATTTAGCGGTAATGTATTATGTGTTAGCGGGCGAAGCAGCCCCTTTAAGAAGGTAGCAGATGGGGTAAGACATGTGACCGAGGCAAGCAACTTGACATGCATCAATAGTAAATCATAGACAGATGTGGTGGAGAGAATCCGGTAATTTTCCAAAATAAAACCATTCAGAATCAGATAATAAATAAAATGGAAATAATGTTACGTTTTGTATTCTTTCTGTGCGGTCCGGTACCAATTGATCCACAGACCTGTGCAGGTCTGCGGCCCAAAGGTTGAGGACCACTGCCCTAATGGATGTGTGGGTTCAAATACCCTTTCCGACATCAAATTTGGGAAAAAGAATCTCAGCGGGTAAGGATGTTCTTCCTGATAAGACGTTGTTCAGGGCCCTTGAGCAAGGCCCTTAACACACAACTGTTAAGTTGTATGAAATGAATGAGAGAATTGTAAGTTGCTCTGGATAAGGGCATCTGCCAAATGCTGTAAATGTATTTTTGGACCTTCATAGGAAAGAAAGTTAAGGCATCTGTGATCAATAAAGATCTATAGAGAGAGAACAGATTGTACAGTGTTGTTATTTAGTGTTTTTTTTTTAAGTTTATTGCTTCATACTTGAGGTTTTAGTCTTTTTGTTTGATTGATGTGGTTGACAGAATTTAGAATGTTGTCATTAAAGAGAGACTCCATAACTTCACTATTTTAGGAGGTTTGCAGGTAGAAGTCATTTGAAGATTTAATAACCATCCCAAGCCGTGTGTAAGTGTGTGTTCGTACACCTCCCTCTTAGAACTCCAGTCTGTCACCGAGAATATATTTCATAACCCTTTTTTTCTCCAACATGGCGAGTATGACTCTGATTTCCCGGTGCTTGGAGAGCGTAAAGGTTTAGCCCTAATTAGGGTGGACTGAGGTACGAATTAGGGAATCTTGTAAATCAGTAAAGCACGTAAATAAAGCACACATGCACTTGGGAATCCAGTCCGAGGACTTGGCAGTGCGTTTGTGAAGTGAGCTGGCAGGTCCTTTAATCAGGCTTAATCAGAACCAGATTGAGAGGGAAAGAGAGAGAGAGAAAGAGAGAGAGTGAGTCATTACAATACTATCCAATACACCGGCCAGCAGATCTGATGCAGATTTAAAGCAGATGTTTCAAAATATGTTTCTCTTTTGTCCTGGGACTTTACTCCTGAGCCCGGATCAACAAAATTACAGCATTTATTCAGACTTTGTGCCTCTGCGTGTAATATTTGTATTTCAGATCTAGAAATAAGAATTATGTGCATGTTAATAGGACGCTTTCTTCCCCTTCTGAACTCAATCCTCATTTCTCATCAGAGACACGGTGTGTAAATTTATCCTTATGAGAATCAGTGACACTTTTAATGCGTCTAAACTCACGTGTAGATAGGAGTCTGGTCTGTGTGGTGGTGTGGGATTTGAACTCACAACCTTCTGTGACTCGGTGTAGATTTGTATCCACTAACCCCAAACATTTAATCACAGTTTGTGTTGGAGGTTTTTGGACCATCATTTCATTTGTATAACTTGTGTAAGTTCTTTTATTTATTTGAACCGTGAAATTCTTTCTTTGAATATTCAAGCAATGTTAGGAAGCTGGGGTCAGAGTGCATGGTCAGCCATGATGCAGAGACCCTAGAGCAGTGGTCCCCAACCCCTGGGCTGCAGACCGGCACCGGTCCGTGGGTCAATTGGTACCGGGCCGCACAGCAAGAATACATAACATACATTATTTCCGTTTTATTTATTATCTGATTCTGAACGGTGTTTTATTTTGGAAAATTACCGGATTCTCTCCACCACATCTGTCTATGACTCACTCTTGATGAATGTTATGATGCCTCAGTCACATGTCTTACCTCCATCCTCTACCTTCTTAAAGGAGCTGCTCCGGCCGCTAACACATAATACATTACCGCTAAATTCAAACCCCCAAGGGAGCAAAATTCACATTTATTATTATATTTAGAAAATACCGGCTTTTATGCGGGTCGTATCATTTTATTTTGTTGTATTTATCCTCCACACCTTAAAGGCCGGACCGTAAAAATATTGTCAGACATTAAACCGGTTCGTGGTGCAAAAAAGGTTGGGGACTACTGCCCTAGAGGATAGAGGGTTAAGGTCCTCGCTCAAGGGCCCCAAAAGTGGCAACTTGGTGATACTGGGGCTTGAACCCCTAACCTTACAATAAGTAAGCCAAAGCCTTAACCACTAAGCTACTGCTTACAACAAACTATAGTTTATAGTTCCAGCTAAATATAATAGATTAAAAGTAATACTGTAGCTTTACATTTTGTTACGTTTTTGTTTTCCTGACTTGAGAAATGAAAGACGGTAAAGGGAGCGTTTATGGTTGCTGTAATAGAAATGCCAAATGATTTTTTTTGCCACATTAAATGTAACAGTGAAGTTTAGGGTTAGTAAGTAATAAGTAAAATAATTGAATTATTGGAAAATTGGGGTGAAGCAAAAGCAATAAAACACTTCAGGGAGCTAACAGTGGCTCTGCTGTTGATTATTTCCCCTATAACACCGTGACATGCCTGTGTGTGGCTCGGTTTTCTCTTGTACACACCCAGAAATTGTTTTCACTTTGCTCGTTTCAATGAACGGAGTTACAGTGATGTTTATTGAAGCCATAAGGAATCTGAAAAGACTGCCGACTACAGAGTGTGTAAAATGTTTTTATTCCCCGAAGGCCCGATCTGTACAACTAATCGTAATAACAGCTCCTGAAAAGTATCTAATCTATAACAGGTTCAACGTCCCGGATTAGTCAAAGCATTAATAACAATTATGAGAACAAATTAGATTGTCACGTTTCTTCTTTGCCAATCCCTTGGTCTGGGAAACCGTGCCAAAACCAGCAGATGATGAATCGCTGGTTCGAGTTTGAGTGCAGAATGCGTTAGAGCCGGCTATCAGTGAAAAGATCTCCTCTGCGTCTTAATGGCTAATTGATAAAGTAAACTGCAGGCCGAGTGCGTTTCCGCATGCAGGGCAGGCTGTTAAAGTGGGAAATTGAAGGCAGATGTGGTGCGAGACAGACACGCTAATCACATTCATATCTGTGGAACCCATTTACCGAACGAATTAAGACGAACGTTAAAAGCGTCTTTAATGTCCTGATGTGTGTTTGACAGGTCAGTACTTTTTCTCAGCTGTAATCTGCTCAGAAGGTAATCGTAAAGCATCCTTTATGTGTAGACTTCTGGAGTGCATTTGTGGAAAAAAAACTTTTCCAGCCATATGTGGTTCTTCCCTGAACTGTTACGACAAAGTTGGAGGCACACGAATGTATAGTATGCATTATGTTTTCCCCTCTTGAACTAGGAGACCGAAACCTGTTCATGAAGATGGGCTGGAGTTAAGATCTTTTAGTTGCCTTAGAGCTCTGTCCTCAACCCTATTGAACACCTTTGGGATGAATTAGAACACCGACTGCACTCCAGGCCTCTTCAGCTCACCTACACTGGTACCTGACTTTACTAGTGCACTTGTAGCTGAATGAATCTCCACAAGCAAAATCTAGTGGAACATCTCAGAAGAGTGGAGGTTATTATAACAACAAATGTGGAATTTGCTGTTGTAAAACAAGGTGGTATCAAAAAGTTTCGAGACATTTACATTTACATTTGCGGCATTTAGCAGAGCCCTTATCCTTATGCTTTGAGTCTCTAGCAATGAAAAAATCTACACTGGTACGCCAGATTACAAACTTAAAATAAATATAACTCTTGGATTCTACAAAGTAAACTTGACAGCTGTTCTGACCACCTTCATTACCATGTCTGTGATTTTATCATGAACAGCAAGTTAGAACAAAGAGCAAATGTGAAATTCTGCCTGAAACTTCAAATGGCAAATCTTCCACAGAGACGTTTCACATGGAATATATTTGACATATGGCGATGCTAGAACAAGTCGTTTGAGGTGTTTTGAGTGACGTGTGCTTCAAGTGCGGAAGAACATCACTGATAGACGATGAGAGATCAGGAAGACCCTCAACGAGCTCAACCCCTGGAAATGTCTTAACCATTTGTCAACTTGTGCACGATGATCGTCGGAGAACAATCCATAGGATCTCCCTTCTGCACCCATCCTACTCGCCAGATTTGGCTCCTGCTGACTTTGCTCTCTCCCTGAAGATGAAGATCTGGCTCAAAGGTCGCTGTTTTGACACCACTGCAGAGATCCAGCGTGAATCGCAGAAGGTGCTTGACACGCTTTGAAAAGAAGACTTCCAGAGCATATTCCAGAAGTGGCAGGAACGCTTGAGAGCTGTATTGTTGTGCAAGGGGACTATTTTAAAGGGGATAAATAATGTAATTTCTTGTAAACAGAGCTAGTTTTGATACCACCTCATATTAAGTCATTGGACTTTGGATTCAACGGTCGTGAGTTCAAATCCAAGCCACACCAAACTACCACTCTAGGGCCCCTGAGCAAGGCCCTTGACCAAATAGTTGCTCAGTTGTATGGATAAGTGCCATAAATATAATGGAAATGCAATAGGATAATAAAAATGGTCAGGTGTCCACAAACTTTTGTCCATATAGTATGAGTGAGAAAATGATCAAATTTGTATCATGGATGTTCCACAACATAAACTCTAAATGGATCAAATATACATTTCTTCTGTTCTTGTAAGTGTAAGAGAAATAAAACACTTGGAGGTGCTAACAGTATCTCTAACTATGTTTTTTATAACAGCACAACAACATGCAAAGAAAAACCTGGTCATGTGATCATCGTAAGCTATGTTCCGCTCATCGCGTCAGGTTACACATGTGACTAGCACTTTCGCTATAAGTTCTAATAACATATTAAAAATAGCCTTGTTTTTATAAAATCAAGACGTCTGACACCCCCTGGCCCCTCGCTCTGGATGAGTAAACTTTCAGTCAGCAGTGAAAGAAGGGTGTGCTGCACATCAGGGACCGGAGCATTAATATCGCAACTTTTTTCCATAGAACCGTGCTACGGATTTATAGCATGGTTGCTTTGTTAGGAAAACTCTCTCATGGCCCTGTTCCTGCTCGGGCCATGTTTTCCTTCTCCTGGTGCTTTCGTGTGGAGCTGTTTCCTTTAGAGTTTAGGCAGGGAAAAGAGCCAAGGAAGTGTGTTAGGAGGTTTAGCATTCAGTTTGTTACTGAATGTGTGTGATGTGTAAGTGTTGGTGAAGTTTTAAGCGCTCTCTATGAGCTGTACATGAGAGGGCATGTTACATTTACTTTCATGGTTGTTCAGGATTAGTGTGGTTTCTGTGACATTAGTTTATGTTTAGCATGTTTTCTGTAATAGTAGTTTAGAATTTGTGGGCTTTCTGTAACAGTAGTTTATAATTAGCATGTTTTCTGTAACAGTAGTTTATAATTGGCGTGCTTATTGTGACTTACATTTACTTTGATGGTTGTTAATGATTAGCGTGGTTTCTGTGAGAGTAGTTCAGGATTTGCGTGTTTTCTGTAACGGTAGTTTATAATTTGCATGTTTTCTGTAACAGTAGTTTATAATTGGCGTGCTTATTGTGAGTTACATTTATGTTGATGGTTGTTCATGATTAGCGTGGTTTCTGTGAGAGTAGTTCAGGATTTTCGTGTTTTCTGTAACAGTAGTTTATAATTAGCATGCTTTCTGTAACAGTAGTTTATAATTAGCGGACTTTCTGTAACAGTAGTTTGTAATTAGCATGTTTTCTGTAACAGTAGTTTATAATTAGCATGCTTTCTGTAACAGTAGTTTATAATTAGCGGACTTTCTGTAACAGTAGTTTATAATTAGCATGTTTTCTGTAACAGTAGTTTATAATTAGCCGACTTTCTGTAACAGTAGTTTGTAATTAGCGTACTTATTGTGCCTTACATTTACTTTGAGGGTTGTTCATAAGTAATGTGGTTTCTGTGAGAGTAGTTCAGGATTTGCATGTTTTCTGTAACGGTAGTTTATAATTTGCATGTTTTCTGTCATTGTTGTTCATGATTAGTGTGTTTTCAGTAACAATAGATCATAATTACCATGGTTTTGTGACAGTGGTTCATAATTATTGTGCTTTCTGTAAAAGTGGTTCATGTTTAACTTGTTTTCTGTCACAGTACTTCATACCTAGCATGTTTCTGTAACAGCTGTTCATAATTAGTATGTTTTCTAAAACAATAGTTCATAATTAGTGTGTTTTCTGTGACCGTTCATAATAACTGTGTTTTCTGTTACAATATATCATAATGAGCATGTTTTGTGTCACAGTAGTTCTTGATTAGCATGTTTTCTAAGAGGGTATGTTGTGATTAGCATGTTTTCTGTGATGGTATGTTGTGATTAGCATGTTTTCTGTGACAGTATTTTATGATTAGCATGTTTTCTGCAATGGGTGTTTATGGTTAGTGTGTTTCCTCTCATGGTACTTTTTAGTTAGAGGGTGTACTGTATTGGTCTGTATTGGTAGTTTGTAGTTATCCAGTTAACTTTAATAGCTATTTGTGGTTAATGCTAATTCATGGTGTAGCATGATAACTATAACGCTAGTTCCCAGAATGATGCTAGTAATGATGTCCGTACAGTGGAGTCCCTGACTATCTTCAAGCGGCGATTGAAGACTTACCTCTTCCTGAAACACTTAAATTAGCACTTTCAGAGTTTGCTTTGTAGAATTCAAGAGTTATATTTATATCAAGTTTGTAATCTTGCGTACCAGTGTAGATTTATTCATTGCTAGAGACTCAAAGCACTTTTGTACGTCGTTCTGGATAAGGGCGTCTGCTAAATGCCGCAAATGTAAATGTAATGATTTTGATTCCTTTGAAATACAGGTAGTCCTCTAGTTACGTTACGACGACCCCAGATATGTGGAAAAACGTTACGACGACCCCAATGTTAGTCAAAAATATCGTAAATTGAAGATGGTACTATGACAGTGACAGTCTTTCCTGCTTCATGCTGATTTATCATTTTTATTTTCTGCTCTAAACTGATGGCTTTCCTCTTCTTTTTATTTACTACAAGCAGGAGACATACATGGGTGCTTGGAAGACATACTTTTATCACTTAAATTGCTGTTTGAAACCGTGTAAAAAAGAAATAAATACACACTGAGACAACTTTACTCCATCGACTGCTAGCAAAAGTGGGGCATCTCACAGGGGGAGAGATACGCTCATCCCAGATGGGCTTCCAACGTATCGTACATTGTACGCTGTGTCGATTATAATGTTGTGAGTCATTGTTTTGAGTTTGTAAAGCACATGTGGAACAGGAACAAAGTCAGGAAAATTAAAAACAAACAAGTTCAGTGAAAGAGCAATAATGAGAAATGCTTTTAATAACTGAGAGTGATCATTTGGCTTTAGACCAGATAACAAAGAAATTTTAGCCTTTTGCCTTTTTTCAGTCTTTCTTTTTCTCTTTTGCTCTGTCTCTGTCATTTTCTTTCTGTCCCTTTCCTCCTTAATGTGTTCCAGATGTGCATCCTGATGGGTTTGAGGCGCTTGCTTGTCATCCATGGATCTGTCCATCCTGTGCCTTGCTGAGTTGGAGCTCGGGGTTTAAGGCTGGGGGTAACAGTCGGAGGACATCTGGAAACACTTGGGGTCAGAGAGCTGAAAGGTGAGATGGACGCAGAGCCGTGGGGGGTTTCAGGAAGGGCGGGGTAGAGGGGCAGAGGAAACCACATGGGGCTTTTACAGTCCCAGAAACATCACGCACACTACTTTAACGCCGACAACAGGAACGAGACTGACCCGTTACACAATCCTGAATCTATTTCTATACTCAGCTGAGGGTCCATTGTCTGTTCTGTTGAACACACACTTAGTTTTTTTTGCTAAACCACTGATTGCTAGTTTTGCTAACCTCAGATGCTCCTTTTATTAGTGTTTGAGATGTTTTGTATGCTCTTCAGGCCCCAAGCTTCATAATCAAGATGGTCGGAAATTTCTTGAAATGTTAATCTCACACTTGAACGGGTGCTGCTGGTTGTGTCATTGACTGGACGATTTATTACCTAATTAACAATCAAGTCTAATGTCACAGTACATGTTGGAATCCATGTTTCCCTTAATGACATGCAGCTCCGCAGTACCAGCAGCACTCATGCAGCCCCAGACCATTATGCTACCACCACCATGCTTGACTGTAGGCAAGACACAATTTTCTTGGTACTTCTCACCAGGGTGTCGCCACATATGCTGAACACCATCTGAGCCAAACAAGTTCATCCTAGTCTTAGTCGTCTTTGATCGACCCTTGCGAGGTCTGTTCCGAGTGGAACTCGTGTTGGAAAACCTCTGAGCAACAATTCTAATTCTGAAATCCTCAGAGAGTCTTCTTCATGAGGTGCCATGTTAAACATTACTGCATTACTGCTACTTACTTACAAATAAACTTGATTAGAACATCCAGTAGTCAGTATGATATTACTCTAATTGATTGACAGCCTGTCCTCATCTAGACACCAGTTAATTGCCTTTATAATTAATTTATTTGTATAATTGTGTACTATAGTCAAAAAGTGCAATTGCATAACCAGGAGATTATATCATCTATTGTGTTGATGTTTTCAGCTGTTCTCTGATGAAGGTTTTTAGACAGACTTGTTCTAATGACATAATGGTCTGTCCTCTGGTAGCCTTGTTCCACGTTCTTATGACTGGTCCTCTGGCAGCCCTGTACTAAGTTTAATTTTTTTAATAGTCAGTTCTCTCTCTCCTCTGTTTTTTGTTCTAACAAATGAATAAACAGTTCTGGTTATTTAATAGTTGCTTTTTTTCTTTTAAAACAGCCCTGTTCTAAGTTCGCATGGTTGGTTGTCCGACACTCCTGGATGTTGTCAAACTACTAATCTTCTGGTCAAACAAGTTTTCTGGACTAGTGTGTATTCTCCATTGGTCCATGATCAGATTATTCAGCTATAAGGCTTTGAGGAATATGGGTGTTTATTAATCCCATTAGAAGTAAAAAAAATGTTTTGTGTAGCAGTGAAATTCATCAGTCCAGCGTTTTCCATGCATCATTACGAGTGATTCCACACGCTGTTGAGTGAAATAACTTTGAGCCGAACACAAATGGTTGTAGGAGGTTGTGTTGAAATAGGAAATGACTCCTGCTCCAAAGTTAATATTCAGCTGCTTTTTTTGTTTTTGTTTTTTAAGCTTCTCAGAGGATGACTAGTCTTTGGAAAACGGTTTTGCTTGTGGACGTCTAGGATCATAAAAATTCCATCTGAACTCAGATGGAACCGGTCAGGCTGGAGGCTTGAAGCCACATAAAAAGGCATCGTTGTTTGAATATTGACTGGAATTTTAATATGGATGAATGATTTAAGCGCAAGGATCAGACTTGGTAATAGTCTCTTAATGGAGTCGTTCTCCTAAATTCAGACTATATTGTGAATTAACTTCATGGTTGAACCTGGTGTGATAGATGGATGAACGTGATGGTTAGGGATTTAAAGACCTGTTGATATAAATAATAGGGGGGCAGAGCACTGTTGCATGAATTTAAAATGTATAAGAATCTCTATATACTGGGTCTAAATGCTGTGGGTATATGTTTTCAACATTGTACATTACTACTAAGGACATGCAAACTATGAAAGAACACATATAGATTTATGTAGTGAACAAAAAAGTGTCTAATAATCCAGAATATATTTTATATCTTAGAATGTCCAAAGTAACTACACTTACAGTAGCTTTTATGACAGCTTGGCAAACTCATGCAATTTTCTCATCATCAGATTGACCTGTTTCAGTTCACAGGTGTGCTTTGTCAAGAGTTAGAGTCTTAGTATTAGTAGTATATATATATATATATATATATATATATATATATATATATATATATATATATATATATATATACATATAAAATACTAGTCAACATTTTGGACACATCTTCTCCTTCAGTGGTTTATCTAGATTTGTATATATATTTGAACACTATATCTTTATTATACATTGTACTAATACTACTAATACTAAGCATTATTAACATTTATTAACATTTTTTTCACTACATAATTCCATGTGTTCTTTCATAGCTTTCATGTCCTTAGTAGTAATGTACAATGTTGAAAATAATAAAACTATAAAACATAAACACTAAAGAAGAAAGTTTGTCTAAACTCTCTCTCTCTCTCTCTCTCTCTCTCTCTCTCTCTCTATATATATATATATATATATATATATATATATATATATATATATATATATATATATATATAAATCAAGTTTGTGGACACCTGACTATAAGATTGATATGAGTTTTTCAAACATCCCATTCCACATTTAATCTCCATTTGAAAGTATAATAAACTCCACTCTACTGGGAAGATGGTCCACAAGATTTTGGAGTGTTATTCAGCTACAAGGGTGTTAATAAAGTCAGGTACTGATGTAGATAATATGAGGAGGCCTGGAGTGCAGTCAGCCTTCACATTCATCTGAAAAGTTTTTAATCAGGGGTTGAGGTCAGAGCTCTATAGCAGGCAACTTAAGATCTTCCACACACTTCCAACCCATGTAAAGCTTTTCTTCATGAAGCTGGCTTTATGCACAGGTGCTTTGTCATGTTGGAACAGGTTTGGATCTTATAGTTTAAATAAAAGGAAAATGTAATGCAAAAACATCTTATATCTTTGTGTGTTTCAAACTTGGTGGTAACAGTTTTGGGGAAGTTATAGCTGGAAAATCAGGTGACCCAATACATTTTGTTCATATAACGTATATATTTCCAGGTTGAATGTATTAAAATAAATTAGAAGATCCAGTAGATTTAGAAGAAATGTGTAACGGTGTGACTTTTGTGTTCTCTGTCTTCTATAAACAAAGAGGACAAGCTGATGTTGTTTATTTGTACTCGCACAGACCTCATTAGTTTATTGCTCAAATTAACCAGATGAACAATTGGCACGTCTGCTTCTTGTCATGACTGCTTTCTAAACTCATACAAAGATTTTAATTTGTCCTGCCAGCCAGCCCCCCTAATCAGCCTCCTTTTCCCAGTAAACTCCTTTTATTGGTTTCCAAATTGTCTTTGAGGTCATCTGGGGTCACATGCAATCAGCAGACAGAGGGGGTCACCAGGCGCATAAACAAGCCTGTGTCAAGCGCTCAGAAAACACCCCGTGGCCACTTAAACTCAAACGAGCACTTCCTGTGCCATAAACACCGTGTTTTGAAAGTAAACATTCCTGCTCAAACTTACAAAAAAAAAAAAACCCTAACAGCCATTGTGGACGTTCTGAATGAATTTTGAGTTCTGCACTTAACACCAAGGAATCCATCATCAGGCCATAAAACACTGCAGCACATTTCTGGAAGCGCCCAGACAGCTTATTTTTTCTCGTCTGTCATCTTTTTTTTTTCTCTCTGATCTATATCCAAAACAAATACACCAGTCTACTTATGAAATGAAGAACATGTTAGTAAGATCTCACAGCGACTGTGGAAAGCGGTATCTTATTTTCCTGCTGTAGAAAATGAAAACGAAGAGGAGGTGGAGAAGGAGTGGTGGTGGTGCTGGTGATTTGAGGCTGAAAGGACGTTTTGAGTTTCACGTGAAGTCACCGTGTAGAGTTTTTAAAGCGCTTAAAGATAAAGAGACACGCTTTTGGTCATTCTTTATCCAGATAGGGGAAGAATGTAAGCAACATCTGGACCTCCTTTAAAAAAAAAAGAAACTGGATGAACTGACAAACCACATGGAGTTAGTTTAAAGATACAAAAAAAAAAAATCAATAAATAACTCGTAGTAAAAAAAAGGCATTATGTGCTTGGATCCCACATAGATTAGAAGTATATCTCAGTCATTTTATTCTAAAACTCTTTGAAAGAAACTAAGCATGAGGTGGGTTAACTCTCATTACTGTTTCCTGCAATGGCTCGGATGACTCAAAAATGATGGTGTTCATTACTGGTAATGTATGACGAATGCAGAAATGATTTCTGTTCCATAAAACACTGATCCTGCATCATTATGCAGCTCGCAGATGTTTTATTGCATAAGAATATTACAGGTTCGGATATACTCAGGCCATATACAAAATAGGAAAAGGCAAAGGTAAAGGCCTCACTTTTACACACACACACACACACACACACACACACACACACACACACACACACTGCATGATTTGTATTGAATTCGTATGTATGAGCCACACCATGTACCATGTTAATTCAGGAGGAGGTGCATATTTATTGCATTATACACTATAGATATATAACGTGGTCAGTGATCCATAATGAAGATACATTTAAATGAAATATTTGTTTATTTTGACTGAGCTGTGACTGACAGGGTGTCATTAAGGCTGAGGGGCACAGAGGCCATGACTCCTTCACTTGGATTGCGATTGACAAGCACAAGCCATTCCTCCTTCACTGGACCTGAGAGGCACACCGTCCACACTTTCTTTTACTGGACTGAGACTGACAGGCACACAGGCCATGCCTACTTAACCAAGAATGTATTTACATACTCTGCTTTCTCTTTGTTTTTAACTTTTTGCTTCATTTCTTTTAAACAAAGCAAAGCGGGAGCAAACAAATGGCCATTATACAACATTGAAAGTTGAAAGCAACTCAAAATATGAACGAAAATTTGTCATAGAAAAATCGTAAAGAAAAAACTTTCTAGCAAACGCTGTGATTATAATGCAAAGAAAATATACAATACTGAACTCTGTATACAGAGAACACACCTACTTTTTGAATGACCCATACCCACTTATTGATTCAGACACACAAGCCACGCCTCTCATAGACTGACAATCAGGCCACGCCTCCTCGTATGCTGACAAACAGGCCATGCCTGCTTATAGGCTGACAGGCTACGCCTCTTTATAGACTAACACACACAGGCTACGCCCCCTCACAGATTAAAACACATGCCACGCCTGCTCGACAATCAGGCCACGCCTCCTTGTAGACTAACACACACAGGCCACACCTCTTTATAGACTGACAAACAGGCCTCTTTCCCCCAAAACTGACACCCACAAATTCTGAGTTAAATTAAAAGATATATATGAATGGATAATCATGTAGCATGTGCATGACATGCCTTCTATTCTGGCCACGCCTTGCTCCTCTCTCCCCGCTCACCTAATTCAAAATTGAAGTACAGAAAACAAGGTGAGCCTTAAAAGAGAAGTAATCCATTTAGGCAACATTAGATAAGGCCAGCGCTTGAACCACATAGAAGCCACGCCCCCCTCACAGACTTGGTGCCAAACACCTCGTACAAATGCATATGTATGCTAAATATTTAAGCAAGACCTCTGATTGGTCAAACTTTCAAGCCTAGTGTTTTTTATTTTTAATACAAACATATCCAAGTTGGCAAAGTGTTGTGTATATTCATGTGTGTACAATGTGTGTAGCTTGTGGTGTTACACTGCATGTGTGTGTTTGTGGAGAACAATGCATGTTCTGACATACTTATAAAATGCATGTCAGTCACATAAACCCCAAAAATAAATGTGAAAACTTAATATATTCACTACAAAAGGTATATTATTCTTTCTTTTTTTTTTTTTTTTTAAAAAGGTCCAAGCTTTGGTTTTGATTACATCCCAGGAGAAATCAAGGGAAAGTCCTGAAAGCTCTCCTTTGAATGTTCATACGATTTGCATTGCTACATTCCAAAAAGTTCATCCATGAAGCTGCTTCAGGCTCCAGAACTCTAGAGTAAGGTTTCCGTCTGGAGTAGCGATGGCCATAGCAAGCGTCAAAACACAATTTCCATTTCACATTTTTCCAGAGTGGGGTCTAGTCGAGGTTTCTTTGCCAAAAAAAAAAAGAAATATACCGCCATTGACGTCAACCAGCACTTTTAGAAGTTTTCTTTAAACATGTTTTCCTTCCCAGCCTCGGAGTTCCACACAGAGAAAGTGTTTGTGTGAAAGGTCTTTGTTGAGGATGGTGGCAGATTGGTGCCACATTGCTCCATCGTTCATAGTTCGTTTCCTTTCCTCTCTCAGTTGACGGTTGGCACCTGGTTCATGCTGTACTCCTTGGCCTTCAGCCTCAGGTTGGCGATGCTGTTGGCCATGTTCACGCCCTGCGTTGTGTTGTTGGCACATGATGGTGAGTAGGAGGCCATGGCGCTGAAGAGGAAAGGTCAGAGATTTTAAAGTCAAGAATGACTTAAGTGACTCAGACAGCACTGCAAACATGCCACAAAAAATCCAGAAAAAGAAGAAAATTTATATATTTAAGACAAATGACGCACAAGCTAGTCTAATATTAGCTTATATGGAGGCATAGTTAGCACAAAAACCTGCCTTTGTATGTGACTTGCATGTTTCTATTTGCAACAGCATGTATCTTATAAAATTTTTGTAATACACAATCCTTGTCTGGCTAAACATTTTCCAGTTATTTATATCTGCTAAGATCTTGCTTACATTTCATGCTAGCTTTTTGTTTTCTGGATTGAATAGAAGGCTCTTGTGATTAGACTTGGTTCCCAGATAAACACTATATGAACAAAAGCTTGTGGACACTGCACCACCTGCTTTTTGAACATCCTAGTCATTTAGACATTTAGTCCCCATTTGTTGTATTAAGCTTCGGTTTTCTGAGAAGATGTTCCACTGGATTTTGTAGTTTGCTTGTCGAGATTTGTGTGAGATTCATTTAGCCACAAGGGTGTTAGTAAAGTCAGGAACTGATGTAAGTGAGGTGAGGAGACCTGGGGTGCAGTCAGCATTTAAATTCATCCCAAAGGTGTTCAATAGGGTTGAGGTCTGAGCTCTATAGCAGGACAATCAAGATCTTTTACTCCAACACACAGCATATGCTAATGGTTCTGGATTTGTAAATTAGTTTTTTTATCCAATTATAGTTACATGTGACAGCACTGTTACTATAGACCAATCAGAATGCAGATTGGTATGAAAACAGACAACTAACCAGACATCTACAATATTTGTTTCCAAGCAGTGTGTGATGAAAAACGTTACCTGTATGGAGGTGAGCTTCCCCAGGACAGGTACTCGCTTGGCCTCGGAGCCGGCCGTGGTACGATCGGCTGCTCCACGGATGTCATGTCTCCGGAGTAGGATTTGAGCAGCGAGGCATTTTTATTTGCCAGCAGCGCTCGCTCGTTACGTCTGAACTTAGCCCTTCTGTTCTGAAACCACACCTGAGAAAACAACAACACAGATTACACAAGTGTAAAAAAGATAACAAACACTCCACATAGGCAGGACAAACTAAAAGCAATGAATGACTATAAATACAGTATATGTTTTGCTATATGTGCAGTAAATCTGTATGAACTATCATTTAGGAGTTTTGTGATAAGAGAATCTGAGAAGATAAAAAAGGGTATGTAGACATGGTTTTGAACGGTTTTCATTCGATATGTTCCCAGTGCTTCCTGTGAGTCTGATAAAGGGAAAAGAAAACTGACTGGAGCTACACTATTTGGACAAAATGATTGGGACGCCTTAGTTTTCCGATCACATGTTTCTTCCCCAAACTTTTCCACCAAATTTGGAGGCACACAATTTTATAGGATGTCTTTCGATGAGGTGGCATTACATTTTCCCTTCATTGAAATAGAAGATCTCAACCCTATTAAACACCTTTGGGATGAATGTAAATGGCCAGGCCTCCTCACCTCACCTACAGCAGTACCTGACTTTACTAACACTCTTATGTCTGAATTCTTTTCAAACAAATCTCCATAGGCACAAAATCGAGTGGGACATCTTCCCCGAAGAGTGGAGGTTATTATAACAGCAAATGTGACATTAATGTAGATATGAATCTTAGGGTCAGGTGTCCACAAACATTTGTCCATTTGTCCTTGACTTTTATCTTGTTTAAAGAGAACACTGTCCTTTGTCCTGATTACCACTGACTGCTTCAAGACACTGACACTCGAGACTCAAACAAACGCAAGAGAATATAAAGAAAAACAGAAACAACATCAGCAAATTTAATACACAGCTTGTTTGTTTGTTCGTTGGTGCGATTAGTTTATATATTCTTCACTCCGATTGGTCAGAAGTTTACGATCAATCGACCAATTAATTCATTCATTCATCTTCTATAACGGCAGCTCCAGAAGTAGTCCCGCGGCAGATCACCGGTTTATATTAATGATCTTGTTTGAGTAGGTCAAGGTTTCCATAGTAAAGATCATATGTGTGGCATGGTGAAGTTTTCTTCCATGTTTAAGGAGGCATTTATGAAAGGAGTTTACAGTGTCTGTGCTTTGAATCAGTCTGAGGTAAAGCTGTAATGTTAAGCATCTTGATTCAGAAAAGTCATGATGGGAGCTGGATATGGGAGGAAGAGGAGGTAGAAAGGACGAGGTGAAATGGAAGGAAGTTGAAATTGAAATATGCAAAGAGAGAAAGAAAATTTGGTTGTGGAATTAAAGAAATTGAGTAAGGAATAAAGGAGGAGGCGGAACAAAAGGAAGGAAACACAGAAATAAGCCATTCATGAAATAAGAAAAGCTGAAAAGAGAGAAAGAAAAGAAAAGGTGGAACGGAGATAATGAATGAAGGAGGAGATGCATATGGAAGAAGGAAAGACAAAATAAGGCATTTGTGAAATAAGGATAGATGAAAAGAGAGAAAGAAAACATGAAATGGAGCACATGGAAA
Source organism: Silurus meridionalis (assembly GCF_014805685.1). Lineage (NCBI taxonomy): Eukaryota > Metazoa > Chordata > Actinopteri > Siluriformes > Siluridae > Silurus > Silurus meridionalis. The sequence continues at coordinate 22,290,534 of NC_060895.1, forward strand.
AAGAAAAGAACGGAGGAGGAGGTGGAATGGAAAGATGGAAAGACAGAAATAAGGCATTAATGAAATATGTAAAGATGGGAAGAGAAAAGGAAGGGTGGAATGGAAAAAAAAATGAAGGGATGAAATGGAAAGAAAGAAAGAAAGAAAGAAAGAAAGAAAGAAAGAAAGAAAGAAAGAAAGAAAGAAAGAAATAAGGCAATAAATAAACGAAATAAGGAGAGTTCAAAAGAGACAAAGAAAAAGTGGATTGGAAATATAAGGAAGGAAGAAAGGAATGAAGGAGGAGTTGGAATGGAAAGAAGGAGGTGGTAGCTTAGTGGTTAAGACATTGGACTTTGAAATCAGAAGGTCATATGTTCAAATCCCTGCACCACCAAGTGGCAAATTTTGGGCCCTCGAGCAAGGCCTTTCACTCTCAACTGCTCGGTTGTACATCACTCTGTATAGGGGTGTCGACCAATGCCACAGATATAAATGTAAAATAAGAAAAAGACAGAAATAAAGAATTAATGAAAGGAAGGAAGAAAGAAAGAAAGAAAGATCAGACGCATTCACCATGATTTAGATCCCTGACCTGTACGCGAGCCTCGGTGAGATTAACCCTGCGTGCCAGGTCCTCCCTGACGAAGGCATCTGGGTAATGCGTCCTCTCAAACACCCGCTCCAGCGCCTGCAGCTGACTGCTGTTAAACGTGGTCCTGTTTCTCCTCTGCTTCCTCTTCTTCTTCTCCTCTGTGTTTAGCTGCTCGTCTGAGATCACACACACACACACACACACACACACACACACACACACACACACACACAGAGATAGATGGCCCATCAGAAAAGTCTAATGCAGTACTAATAAAAGCCTCACGTCACTCGATTCATGCGTCTCTTCATAACACACTCTGTGTCGTGCTGTTACAGGAAAATAATTATCAGCAGTGTGATGTGATGAAGCAGAGTTACAGACTAAAACATCTGGAAGTTGATTGTTTTCCAGTTACAGCAGGTCCTGGTGTGTTTTTCTCTTCAAGCACAGCAGTTTGCCAATACAGGAATTTAATGTATTTGTATCCATTTATAGTTTTTTAAGAAAAAAATTAAAGATTGAAGAAAGAATGAAACGAGAAAAGAATTCAAAAGAAGGAATTATGAATGGAACAAAATGAAGGAAAACCAGAAAAGAAGGAAAAATTATGAAAGTAAAAAACTAAAGATGAAATGCAAAGAAAGAAAGGAAAAGCAAAGTGTTCAGGTGTTAATTTTTTTTTGTTTGGTCGAATGTATACGTTTTGGAAATTGCACTAAAAATATACAAACTAAAACGGTTACACCTGATAAAATGTTTCTAAAATTAACCCTGTACTTGAACTAAATCTGAAATAAAAAAATACGTTGTACTAATGTAATTCAAATATACAATATAAAAATACAGATATACATTTAAGTACATTTACATCCTTCTTCTTTTGTTCTTCTTCTACTTCTTCTTCTTATGATTATATCCCAATAGTTAAAACTAGTGTACTTTGTTACTAGAGGAAGCACTTAACACTACATGCATTACAGCATTACATTTCATTGCAACAATCATGAATTTATATATATATTTTTGACGTTGAAGAATTTAATTCACTTCAAACCTTCACTTTTTAACATTTGAGCAACATTCGACAGAGTCTGAATATATCCACTTATGATCAAGAAAGATATGGTCACATGATCACAATATCACTTTCTCAGAAACTTGGAATTAAATAGAAATACAAATAATATAAAAAAACAGAAGTTCCTGGATTCTTTCCTGGTCTGATTTAGTTTGACTTCTTTGTAAAATTTCAATTGACTGGCAACAGAAATAACGTGATTAGTGTCTCATATTACCAAGATACACTAAATGAACAACATTTGCAGAAACCTGACCATGATTTGTATGTGCTTTTTAAATATCCAATTGCACATTTATTCCCCATTTGCTGCTATAATAAAATATTCCACTCGATTTTGGATTTAGGCACAACGGCTGAATGTACTGATGTTAGACAGTTTAGGAAGCCTGGGATGCAGTCAGCGTTCCAGTTCATCCCAAAAGTGTTCACTAATCATGAGCTTAACAGCAGGCCACTCCAGATCTTTCACTCCACCGCATATGAACTGTATCTTCATAGATCTGTCATATAATCTGTATCTCTATTTAATACTCATACTGTCTATATTGTCTCACTTTGTCTTGTATAATCTGTTTTGTCTTGTATAATCTAAGATGATTGTATAGTTTTATTTATGTTTGTACTTTGAGAGTCACTAACAACTGAAACTAAATTCCTTGTGTATGTCAACACACTTGGCCAATAAACCTGATTCTGATTCTGACTCTGATATGGTTTTATTCACAGGGGATTTGTTATGCTGGAACAGGTTTAGGTCTCTTAGTTCAAAAAAAGGGAAACTGTAATGCTAACACTTCCAAAGACATTTTATACAATTGTGTACCTCCAATTTTCTGTTTGATGAAGATCCACAAATGGTTGGAAAAGTCAGCTGTCCCAATACTTATGACATATAGTACATAAGTGCACATGTGTGTATATATACGTATTATATACTATTATACTTTAAAATCAATCAAATCAAATCTTATACTTCCATATAATATAACTTAAAGAAAGTTTATTCTCTGTATTCACCATCATTAAATATAACATTGCTGTTCACCGATTAGATACTGATAATATTTGTACAATCAGGAATGTTCACACAAAACCACTCTACTGCACTACTACAACACACTCTCACACTGTATCTGTTTCATCCTCATATACAACAAAGCCATATTTTTATTCTCTTTATACTTTTAATTATAATATAAAAATGATATTATCATAAATTATATGAACTTTGTATAAACAATGAGAATCCAAACCCTTAGCATTTTATCATCATCATTTATCTTTTATTCATGTCTTATCTCAAGAACTTTCTTTTGGTTCCTTAAAGGAGTACACTAAGGGTAAAAGGTAAACCATTTCTGGGTTCTTTAAGGCACTGGTAAATGATCTGTCTCTCAGTTCACCCTCAGTGTCAGGCTGACAAAAAAAACCATACGCCACTGATTTGATGATCTAATCGCACTGATGTGTACACGCCAGCGTTTAGCTATAATTATATCGCTTTTGCATCATAAAGAGTGCTCATATAAAATATAAGTAAAAAAATAGCCCGAGATTGAATGTGTCTAAATTTCGTTGCGTGTAGTTTAGTGACATTTTACTGTCATGTCACAGCTGTCAAGATAATTTACAATTCTTTACTGTAAATTTTACAGTATTGGTTTTTTTTTTGCTTTGACATCAATTTAATGGCTTTACACAACATTCATTCCCACTCCTGTGAAGGAGAGAAACGAAGGAAATAAGGAATTTAAATGAATGGGGGAAAAAGAGAGAATTAACAAATGGAAACATGAACAATAAGGAATGCAAAAGTGGCAAGAAAGAGAGAGCGAGAGGAAATAAAATGGAATGAGGGGGAAATACAGAGGGAATGAGAAGATGGGTTGAGAAGAAAGAAAGAGGGAATGGGAGGAAATAAAACAGAATAAGTGGGAAGTACATAGGGAATAAGATGTGAGAAAGAAAGGCATTTATATGAGTATTACTTTAAGACTCAGAGACTCAGTGTAACATTGTGACTCTATGTGACTCAGTCATTATGTAACTTTGTCACTGACTCAGTGATTCGTAACTTATTGATTCAGTAACTCAGACGTTCAAGCTTTGAGTTACAGATCAGAAGGTTATAAGTTCAGATCAACCTGATTTGATTGTGTGTTTGAGCGAGACCCCTCACCTTCAGCTGCTCAGTTGTCACCTAATTTATGTCATGAACTTCACTTGATAAATGAGCAAATATGACGGATTAAATTTTATTTTAAAGGCACAGCAAATATTTGCGTATATATAGCATATCTGATAATGACTTTCAAGCAGAACATGTTTTTCTCTGATCTGTGCCACTGATTTGATGATCTAATCGCACTGATGTTGGAGATGTGATAGAGCGAACACGCCAGCGTTTAGCTATAATTATATCGTTTTTACATCATAAACAGTGCTCATATAAAATATTAGTAAAAAAAAAATAATAGCCCGGGATTGAATGTGCCTAAATTTCATTGCGTGTAGTTTAGTGACATTTTACTTGCAGGTCACAGCTGTCAAGATAATTTACAATTTTTTACTGTAAATTTTAGATTATTGTTTTTTTTTCTGCTTTGACATCAATTTAATGGCTTTACACAACATTCATTCCCACAGTTTGAACGATCTTCATAATATATTAAATTCCTTATATAAAAAAATAATATATATTTTATTTTTATTTTTATTTATTTATTTTTTAAATCCTTTTGTTTCATCCCTGTGCACAAAGAGAAATGTGTTTACTGTCAACTTTACAACTTTACAGGTTGTGTGTTAAACCTATTAGGTGATTAATGTGACAGTGGATGTGTGTAACAGAAAATATAAAAAAAGAGGATTAAATGAAGTAATAAATTGAGCACAAATATTCCACAGAGTATCTACACTTTTACAACAGGTTTACTGTAAGAGTCGGATTTAAACCCACCATCGCACATGGAAACTAAATGCTTAAAATATAGAGAGTTTATTAAACATCGTTTCCACATGTACCAAAAGTAATTGCGCCCCTTCTGCTCTGTTCTAGATGGATATAGGGTCCTATCAGGTGTCTGTCCACCTTAAGGCTTTGATATGGATTATAGTAATAAAGTACCTTGTAATAAGGATTGTTAACAAGCTGCTTGCAAAACTAGTATGGAAAACTGCTAAAATGTACAACAGACGTCAAGATATTTCAGAATTCTTACAACTGATTAGGAAAATTTTTTTTATTAATATTAATATAAATAATAATGAGAAGAAAAAGAAGTAGAAGAAGAAAGCTCGTAAAATTTTTAACTCCGATTTTTTCCAATTTATTTTTTTTCCAATTTATTATGCAATTAAAATGTTTTATGCAAATTTTGAATGAAATGACTATTGCAATCTCAAAAACGTAAGTGAGCTAATTCATTATGATATTGTGATATATTAACATCACAGTGATGTCTTAGAGATGCCCGATCCAGGTCATGCTCAGACATCATCATCATCATCATCATCATTATCATCTTTATCACCACATCTCTTCAAACAAGCAGTTTCTCCTGCACAGGAAAAAAAATTTCTAAATTTTGGCTGTTTCTTTGAACCTTAAGGACATTACATTTACAATTCAAGGGCATGTTTGTAAATTGGTTACTCAAGGCGTTTATTTCATACGTGGAAGTCATGACCACGTCTCTTCGAACCGAGCTCTAAAGCGCCGCCGCACCACAGCTTTTTCAAGAAGCTTTTTTCTGCAACCATTTCTGATTATTGTAAAGTTCTCTGATGCTCCATGATTTGTTTTATTTTGTACATTGATTTTATTTGCATGTATTGCTCTTTGTACAATTTTCTTTTAATTCTGTATCCGAAAGGTTTTTCAGCAATCAGTAAACATTGATCAGACAAAACAAAATGTCTCGATGTGACCAAAGTAAGCAAACAACTGCTTTTGAACTGAGTTTTTGAACTGGGTTTTTATATATATATATATATATATATATATATTGCAATATAAATAGGCCTCAATGTGTATTGCTCAAGTACATTAATTTCAATTTTTTTTATTCTTTTAACAGAGAAGGATTTTTTTTGTCAATTTTATAATAACTCAATAAAACTAAATACATATTCACATTTCTTGATATACTGTACATCTATATATTTATTCTCTGAAATATAAATTACTTTAGTATAATTTCTGTGCTGTTCTAATGTGTGAATAAATATACTCTAGGTTAAAATTTTATTTTTTCATGGTGTGAGGGTCATAATCACTGTATAGAGGTATAAGGGATAAACTTTATAGGCGCAAAACCTCTACCTCAAAAACACAATTCGATATATTTTCGATTTGTTTTTTTAAACAGTTATTTTCATCACAGAAGCTTACGAGCTCTGAAAAAAAGACTAAAGATTATTTATTATACTGTACGATTAAATCCCTGATATACTTCATCATAATTTAGATTTCTTAGCATTTCCTGGATTCCTTATCCACCCCAGTTTCAACGAGACTACAGTGAAGATATGTACACTGATATATACTGTACAAATATAACACACACACACACACACACACACACACACACACACACACAATTTGAAGTTTTTGAAGTTATTTGATGAGAGATGAGATGTGGGGCTGAATTTGGGAGGCTGTTAGTGCAGAACATGTCTGAACATGAAGAGGTTCACAACTTCATTGTGAAGGAAACATTATCTTCTGATAAAAGTTTCAGGTCTTTGGGGGACCTAATACTTACAATAGTTTAACTACTTCAAAGATTCATAGAGTCTTCAAGCAGAGAGAGAGAGAGAGAGAGAGAGAGAGAGAGAGAGAGACTCACTATCTTGCTGTGCAGTGTCGCTGCCGCTGGTGAGCCCCGGAGACTCCAGGCTTCCTGTGCCCGCCTCAGCGCTGCTCTCCTCGGCCTGAGCTCCGGCCATCTCCCGCGCGTCTTCCAGGTCCAGCAGGTGGCTCACGGAGAAGTTCTTCTTGGCGTGGAAATGGTCCAGGTTGGCCGCGGTGATCGCTCTGTCCATCACATGCGCTGCATAGCCAGAAGTCATGACTTCTCAAACGGCGGCGGCTTTCCGGGAGCGCGCCGCAACAAGCGTGAACTGCGCTCTTCTTCTCCTTCTTCTTCTTCTTCTCCTTCTTCTTCTTCTTCTGTTACGATCTATTTCTCTGATGTATCTTCACTCTTTCTGCCAGATCCGAAGTCAGAAATCCGTTTGGATAAAGTGAAAGCGCTTCTCCAGGTCTCCAGCGCTCCGAAGTTCTTCAGCATCTGCTGCAAAGTTTTGGTGGAGTAAACACCAGCTCTGATGATGATGATGATGATCTCTACGTTTTCCAACCCACATACACATGCCAACACACACACACACGCGCCACACAACATACACAGAACACACACTTTCTCTCCGGGTCTCAGTCCGCCCTGTTCGGCTGCGGGAGAGTAAATGAGACTCGGTTCTGAAGGACAGAGGGTTGAGGAGCCCTAATTACGTGGCAGGGCCGTGTTTTCGGGCTTTCGTGACGTCTTACAGAAAGCGCAAACGTTTCCCCACCCCCGGAATGCGAGCGCGCGGGCGCACGGCACACACACACACCCACACACACACACACACGCACACACACACACCCACGCTCATTTATTTTCCTCACACACTCACACGAGCCCACCGGGACTCAGAGAGTAAAAGAGAGAAATTAGTTTTTCATTCATTAAAAAAAAAGGTGACAACAATTAATATATAAAAAAATCCTGCAGCCTCATAATTGATTATACTGATAGTGATTTAATATCACAAGAAAGAAAGAAACTAATCAAAAAAGAAAGAAGACAATATAAAGGAAGAAGGTTAGAAGGAAAGAAAGAAGCAGAAACGAAGAGAGGAAAAGCAGAATAGAAGAGAAGAAATAAAGAAAGATAAAAACAAAAGGGAATTGATGAAAGAAGGAGACTGAGAAATGAAAAGAATAATGGTGAAGAAATTAATACAAATGATATGATTTATATCTGAAATCTCTCTGAACGCACACACACACACCACGCTCATTTATTTTCCTCACACACTCACACGAGCCCACCGGGACTCAGAGAGTAAAGAGAGAAATTAGTTTTCATTCATTAAAAAAGGTGACAACAATTAATATATAAAAATCCTGCAGCCTTATAATTGATTATACTGATAGTGATTTAATATCACAAGAAAGAAAGAAACTAATCAAAAAGAAAGAAGACAATATAAAGGAAGAAGGTTAGAAGGAAAGAAAGAAGCAGAAACGAAGAGAGGAAAAGCAGAATAGAAGAGAAGAAATAAAGAAAGATAAAAACAAAAGGGAATTGATGAAAGAAGGAGAGACTGAGAAATGAAAAGAATAATGGTGAAGAAATTAATACAAATGATATGATTTATATCTGAAATCTCTCTGAACGCACACACACACACACACACACACACACACACACACACATATTCCTCCATTAAACACACACACACACACACACACACACACACACACACACACACACACATATTCCTCCATTAAACACACACACACACACACACACACACACACGTATATTATATATATGTGTGTGTATATATATGCGTGTGTGTGTATAATGAGGTGTTACACACACACACACACACACACACACACACACACACACACGCACACAATATGTGTGTGTGTGTGTGTGTGTGTGTGTGTGTGTGTGTGTGTGTGTTTTATGGAGGTGTTATTTGAACACAGCGGGTGTTAATTGCACAGGCCGGCTGTAGAGTGTGTTATAGGTGTTAATTATAGGTGTTAACAAAATTCAGTGTAGGAGTGTTACATAGATTTGCTCCTGACTCGAGCTGAACAGATAAATATGAATGTAACAGGAATAATAAATGAATGAAGAGTCGGTGTTGAAGTTAATTTGACGTTGGTGAGACTCGAGAGTTTCAATCAGCATCAAAAACTCGTTCATTAACGCTTAATTTATTTATAGTAAATATCTCACCCTAATTTTAGCCTTACAGTTGAGGGTCAGGGGCCCAGAAATTGCAGGTTGCGGCTCCTGGGATTTAAACTCATGATTTCTGATCCGAAGTCCAACATCTAGTGTCGGTGTCAGGTGTAAAGTGAGAAGAGTGTAATAACCTCTTTGGCCTTTACTGATATTTTGTCTAAAAAAATATAAAATTACCCTTTAATTTACCGAAATATCTAAATCACGTGCATATGTTGAGTGAGTTCATTGGTTAAACAATGTTTAAAATGGTACAAGGTCCTAATTAGCCCTTGGAATTAAGATATAAACTGGTGTAAAATAATAATTATTAATAAATATAATATACAGTTAATTATATTATTATTATTATTATTATTATTATTATTATTATTATTATTATTATTACGTAATTAACCCGTAACAAACCTATACACTAATGTACTAATCAAGACCGCCAGCATAAGACAAAGAAGTAATAGTTTGTAAATAAAAACAGATGCTACTGTATATTAAAAAATACATCTCATGGCCAAGGAAGAAGAATTTGGTTCAGATTACCTTTTATACCTTTTCTCATTTTATTTTATTTTATTTCTTTCAGTTAAAGTTTAATTAATAAACACATTTAAGTAAATATATAAAATTACTGATAACAGGATTTGTAAAAAAAAAAAAAAAAAAAAACTTTAGAGATTAAATTTGTTTCAAGTGCTTTTTATTTATTCTGAAATGTGGATGAAATGAGGTCAATATAAATTTTGAAAAAGGCCTCCATATGTCCAGAACTGCTCTGATTGTCATGTTGTTATCTCCTGATTAATCGCAACTTAATTGCACATATTGTTTTGAGTAGTGAGCAGGTTGAGAAGAGCCTGGAGAGGTGGAGTTACATGCTGGAGAGAAGGGGAATGAAAGTCAGTAGAGAAGCTGGAGGAGTTCAGGTACCTGGGGTCAACAGTGCAAAGTGATGGAGAGTGTGTTAGAGAAGTGAAGAAAGAGTGCAGGCAGGGTGGAGTGGGTGGAGAAGAGTGATAGCAGGAGTGATTTGTGATAGAAGAGTATCTGTGAGAGTGAAAGGGAAAGTTTATAGGACTGTGGTGAGACCTGAGATGTTGTATGGATTAGAGACAGTGGCGGTGAGTAAAAGACAGGAGGTGGAGCTGGAGGTAGCAGAGCTGAAGATGTTGAGGTTTTTGTTGGAAGTGATGAGGATGGACAGGATTAGAAATGTGTTTATTAGAACGACAGTGCATGTAGGACGTTTTGGAGACAAGGTAATTGTTTGGACATGTGCAGAAAAGGGACATGGGGTATATCGAATGTTGAGGATGGAACCACCAGAAAGGAGGAAAAGAGGAAGGCCAAGGAGGAGGTTTATGGATGTGATGAGGGAAGACATGCAGGTAGTTGGTTTGATACAGCCAGATGTAGAGGACAGGGGACAGATGATCTGCTGTGGTGACCCTTAATGGGAGCAGCCGGAAAAAGAGGAAGAAAAAGAAGAAGGAGATTTATCTGTCCTAATCTGTACTGTACTCTAATCAACATGGGCTTGGGCAAATATGAATTGTTGACGATGAAAAAACGATATATCGGATTGTGCTGATTTAACACCTGTATTACTGACTCAACGTCCATTTAAAAAAAAAAGAACAAAACCTAAAGACAGACAGACAGACAGACAGACAGCCAGACAGATGGATGGGTTTGAAGTCTGGAGTCATCGTTTTTGTGTCAGCCGCTTTGTCATCATTTAATGCTTAACGAAAACATTAATCTCACTATTTACTGACTCAACATCCGACATTATATATTTCTTCTATTTATATTATAAATACATAACATATATATTTATTTTTATTTATTTATTTTTTAAAGTGTTTAACCCTCGTGTTAATTCAGTAATAGTGCCATAGTGGTACTGTTCACTACATATACGTTTTCTCTAAAGGACTGTAAGGATAAATAAATAAGTGTGCAGGGAGTGAACCCGGCAGTGTTGGTGTATTTAACCTTGTACACGGAGTTTATTCTACACTCAGTATTCATAATGAAAACGTGCTGGGAGTAATTAGTGTTTTTCAGCTATAGCTTTAGGGTTCATTCGACAATGTGTTTAATGTAGATGTTAATTCAGCACAGTGGGAGTGTGAAGCAGTACTAAATGATCAATAATATATGAACCTGACCTTTCC